>NC_060119.1:666105475-666405683 GCF_021461395.2 Schistocerca americana | reverse complement strand
CAGCTCTATAAAATTTATGTTTGTCTAGTAAGGACGTGGGTTAAAAACAAATATTATGTTTGTACTACGTCTAAGTGCAGTAAAGCCGTACTGAGGGATAAATTGTGTTTTGTGGCTGTAGCAAGGCGTGGGGGGTAAATCGGGACGGTAGGATAGACGTGCGAGGGGAGATAGGTCGCCAGATTGTATTCAAGCACTTCCTTTCTTCATAGGTCTGCAAACTGAAGATCGATCATGTCATTTCCCACTCTATCTGTCCCTCTATGTCACAAGAAGCAACTGCAGCGTGTTTCACAAAGTTATACCCCCTTATGAATCGTTTATTTTCCATGAAATGAGTTAACAGTGCATGGAATATAGATACAAGTTACTAATAACGCTAACGCAACAAACGTATGTTGATCGAATCTATGTAAATCCCTGCACACTATTCTGTGCTGCTAGAGATGAAATACTTTATAGATCCTTAGTCATACCGTATGGCAGCTGTAGTATTCTTCCAGGAAACGTAAATTCCCCTAACATGAGCGTTCCTTGCTTTTCAGTTTAGTGACGGCCTATACCTTCCCAATGAGAAAATAATTTCATTGCGCTCGCGTTTACATCGTGGTGTTATTTTTATTAATTATTTATTTATTAATGAGTAATTATTTTCAGCTGTTAAGTGAGTTATTTACTTAAAAAATCTCAACAGCTGGAGCCTTCAGCTGTCTACCACTCTGAGGAGCCTGTCCCAGGTATAACATGTATTCGACAATGCCGATTTCAATGTCTCCACTATCAATGACGAATACTTTTCACAGAATGATGACTATCAAATGCATCATCCGGCCTCAGCTCTCATATCTGAAGAGGACCAGAGGCTTAAAATTGTCTCCCCCTGCAGCAGAAGTAGATCACGTAGGTGCTATGGAACTACAGATATTTCAGCATAAATGAAGCAGTGCAATACATCAGATTACTGTTCTAGACTTGAACATGATCAATCTCATTCCACCAGACATGTTCTACCCATCTTGCAAGGTATACTGTGGATATGTGATAAGTGGCTCCAATCAGTAGAGCCAACTCTACAAATGCCAGTTATCCATGAATGGGAAACATTTATGTAATCCACCAGTAACACAATTAATGATGAGAAAAGTGCAGTAACTTTCTGGTCATCCGTTAATCACCACTGGGGGGACTACAACACAATTACAAGGCTTTACAGTACGTTGTCAGCGGTAGACAGCAGCAAGGTGCCACATTACCCTCAAATACTGCGTAGGGGTCACTGAGAACATTACACTTACAAAGTTAACACTTCTCTGCCACTTTTTACAGGAACGTATTTTACGTAAAAGGTAACTTAACAACTGCTAATAAGTGCTTATTTACCTTAATAGACTGAAAATAACTCTGCACTAACACGTGCTTGGTGAAGTTATTTTGTCTATTTACTTAAGAGAACTGGAAAATAAATGCTGGGGGGCGGGGGCGTAGTTACACAGTAGTAGTCTGTCGGTAAAAATGAAAATCGTGATGCGCTCGTAGTGAAGGAAGTCGTCGTCTCCGGAAGGACTCTACAGCCGTCGTACAGGATGACTCGGAATCAATTTCCCCTCTAGTAGTGCAGAAGAGTTGTGCAGAGATTTACGTAGATTCTGTCCATATGTTTCTTGCGTTAGTGTTACTAGTAACTCATGTCTGCATACCATGTAATATTAACGCATTTTATGGAAAATAAACAGCCCCCTGACATACTTACACACTACATCGCCAGTGATTCACAAGGCGTGCTTTGGAGGGGCGGTACAACTTGGCGAAACACAGTTTACTATCTTTTAGTGATGTAGTGGGGTAAATAGAGTAGGAAATCATCTGCTCGATATTCAGTTTGTATATCTATAATGAAGAATTTAAGTGCATGAACACTATCCGTGGACCTCACTTCCCTCGCGCTTCTATCCCAGACACCCCCTACCCCTCACCAACCTCTTACACACTTGGAATACAATGTATCCCTTATTACGGCTCTAGTGCACTTTGACGTAGAACACACATTTAATATTTGTTTTTAACTAACTTCATTTAAAGATAAAAATTAGCTGTATATCATTAAAACATTATTTTTAATAATCTGCGATTTTTCCATCCCATGCAACGCGGAAACTATTCGTCCCGGAGAAAAATGAATAAGACTTTTTTTGGGGTGGGGTGGGGGACTTAATGTAGTTTAATTTTATGATGGGAAAAATTTTCGCTGGAAGCCGCAGTTATCGAGGTATTCAAGAAAACATAAAAAAGTGACCCTTAAAAGTCTCCCCCCCCCCCCCCCCCAGCCGCACTGCAGCGCTCACACCCTATCGGTCAGGATTTTTAGTTTTCGGACAGGTCTAGGGGCTCGTAAAATTTATGCAGGAATTCAGGAACTTAGAGAAGATTTCGACAGATGCGTTCGTGGACTTTAACTCTGAACAGCAGACCGGTTAAAAGACTTGTGAAATTTCCTCATAGCTTCGTGGATTTTAACTATGAACAGCAGCCCGCGTTTAGAGACTTCAGAAATTTAAGCGTAGCATTGTGGACTTTGAAAATTTATCCGCGACTGGTTTACCGAAGTTCAGCTTTGAATAGCAACATGGTGTGCCGGACTTAGTGCACTCTTGATCGAGCTATTGATTTAGTGTATCACTGCCCTCATTTTATTAAGGAAGGATTCGATAAACATTTTCGTTACTGAACAGTACGCAGCTTATGTTAAAGACATTTATTCATTACGCAAGTTATAATTCCACCTGCGATTTAACAACGTTACAGGAGGTCAACAGAGTAATTTGACAGACGTGTGGCCGGCTCTTAGATACACAAGCAGCCAACGAACTTTAGAACTCGGTCACGCACTTCAGTGGACCATGTTGACACATCTTTCATGCGTGATATCAGAAAAAAATTCACAGTAAAGTACGAAGTCGAAGGACGCGAATCATGTGGTGTCGACAGCTTCATGCAGACCTAAGGGCTGTACGCAGCCGCCATTCATGCCAAACGTGTGGTAGAGATTCTTTTGATGGCGAGTGTAAGACGAAAATTTGCCTGATGTTATTGTTATACAGCTGCAGTAACTCACTCTCATACAATCAAAGCGCACAACAGTTGAATGCGAATTAATTGGTGTCACTTCTGTATCAGCAGAAATATTCACAGGACATATGTTTACAGAAAAGAATATGCGTAGTCAAGATAGAACTGCGTGCATTTAACGGAAAAAAATGAGTGAAATGTGTTCGATAATGCAGACCACTCGCAACAGACCACGAGTATGCACGTTTTCCTTCAAATGAGGGTCGCTTTCATCTCCCGAAGTACTGTCGATTCCTCCTGGCACAGTCCGCATATGTTCACAGTTTGCAGTCAAGCGCGGCCTCTGTGCGAGCCGGCACGTCCAGCTCGGTTGACTGATTTAGTAACTTGTTTAACACAGTGGTTGTTTTCAGTGCTGTACTGTGTCGACACAAATAAATCATGTGGTTGTTGGTGAATAGCATTGCAGACATTTACTTGAAATACCAACTGCTGCCCTTATCCACGTCACAGATTCACTACCGACGACAAGGACACTTTCAAAATCAGCTACACAAGTGAACTTCGCGCCGACTAACGCAGCTCAGTGACTAGTAGCTAACGGAGTGCGGATTCTCTTCCCGTAGTTCATAGTGAAGTGAAGTGGTTATAGCTGGTAAGCAAAGTCACAGATTTGAACACATTTTAAAGTTGACTAATGTCCCTGTTAGAATACAGCACTGCTTCACTGCGCTGTGACCCTAAGGTCAGTGCACACCTATCTCGCTTATTTCCTGTTCTGATTCGTCACGGCGAGGTAATCTTAGCCCGAGGCGCTGGACAGGGTGTGTGCCTCGTAAAACTTGGTGTAGCCGGACCTATGTTAACACCTATTCTTCATAAACTGGTAACTTATTGGCACCTGTGGATAAGCTTACATTAAATGAAAGTGGTGTTTCTTACATCGGAATACTTACCAAATGATAAGGGAAGTTACACTTACCATCTATAAGCAATGTCCCACAAAATGTCGAACATTATACAGGGTGAATCAGGAGGAAAGGTACGTGTTTTGACGGGTGATGGCATTAGTGATTCTGAACAAAAAAAACTTGGTGTGGATATATGCCCTATTCCGAACGGTTTCCGAGACAGAACACTTTTCATGTACATTTCTATTTATTTTCTGTATTATTCATTGTCATTGTTTACAACGTACCACAGTAATACAGAGGAAGCTGAGACGAACATTTTGATACAGGACGCTTGTGGTCTATCAAGTCGGAAAACTAGCTCAAACTGGCCTACAAAAAGCACCTAAGATACAGCGCACGCGGGTCGCGCGAGATTTTCAATATTCTCGCGATCTCTCCGCGCATAACTGATGATCCTAGACAAAAAATAAATAGGAGCTTATTTTGTAGCAAATTTAATTTAGTTTAATTGTGTACTGAGACACGTTTTCGTTGAAGTGCGCGGTTTTCGAGTTATTAAAGAAGAACGTACAAAAGTGAAACCATTCGCAATAGGGCATATGTCCACATGACGTTTTTTGTTCAGAATCACTAATACCATCGCATCTCAAACCATGCACCTTTCCTCCTGACTTTCTCTGTATTTTTGCAAGTGATTTTACGCCACTGCGTGCTATGGTATGAGAAGTAAAACAGTCGTAAAATTTTTATGTAGGAAAATACTGAACTAAATGTTTTCAGTAGAACAGCTTGTTTAACGCTACTGTAAAACTCTTACAACATGTGTGGTGATACTAACTTTGCAGTACTTTTTTTTCAAAACAGGCTGTAAGTTTTTCATTGTCGCATGCAAAGTTAATAATAAAACGAGAAATGCGTTACACCAGTAGCCTTTGACCTCAGATGTACCACTTGTTCGACATCTGATCACCACGGAAATTTAAAAGCTACTTCTTCAACCATTATATTGCCTCTTTTTAAGAGTTCTCTAATTGAAATGAGAAAATTTGATTATTATTTGTATACCCATATTAGCTTCAGTATTTCGGTAGATAAAGTTATCACAGCCCAATGTCGGTGTTGACGGGCCCTGGTGAAGGGTAAAGCTTAGTGTCTGCAAAAAATGGTTCAAATGGCTCTGAGCACTATGGGACTCAACTGCTGTGGTCATAAGTCCCCTAGAACTTAGAACTACTTAAACCTAACTAACCTAAGGACATCACACACATCCATGCCCGAGGCAGGATTCGAACCTGCGACCGTAGCGGTCGTGCGGGTCCAGACTGTAGCGCCTTTAACCGCTCGGCCACTCCGGCCGGCTTAGTGTCTGCAGTCATCAAGGGTACACGAATGGCCATATTGATGATGTTTCGTTGAATGATTCGCACACTGATATTTGTTCATGGCCCAGCACTGAAATCTGCAGCAATTTGCGGAAGGGTTGCATTTCTGTCACGTTGAACGAGTCTCTTCTGTCGTCGTTGGTCCCATTCTTACAGGATCTTTTTCGGCCGCAGCGATGTCGGAGATTTGATTTTTTACCGGATTCGTGATATTCACGATGCACATGTGACTTGGTCGTACGGGGAAGTCCCCACTTCATCACTACCTCGGAGATGCTGTGTCCCACCGCTCATGCGCCGACTATAATATCAAGTTCAAACTCAATTAAATCTTGATAACCTGCCATTGTAGCAGCAGTAACCGATCTAACAACTGCGCCAGACACTTGTCTTAAGTTTCCTACTAGAAACTTACTGTAAGTAAAGTCAAGCATTCTACGTCGTGATGGTGCAGACAGACTTGTGACTATTTGTTTGTCATGAAGGGCCAATGTACGGTCGCCGAAAACTGTAAATCATGTTCCTCTTTTGCGACACAGCGTCACAATATCTTCAACAGCATCGTGAGACTCTGTTCAAGTACAAGAATTCTGGAATATGCGACAAATAGTCATGGTCAAATACAGTAATTTACTATCTGCTATCTGATGTAGCGGAAAACCTCAAACCATGACATATTCTGTATTATCTCCATGAAACTGCGAAGAAGGCTGTACCACAACACGTAGATCGCCCCTGGAATTAGATTGATTTGACACATCTACTAACAGCACATGACCTTTAGGCTCCTTACATCCACCAGGTGGCGATTCCTCAGTTTGCATTTTGTTCCGTATTCACTCACTGAGAATTAAGAACATAGAACCAATGGACGATTTGAAATAAAGTTTCATGTAAGTGTTAATGATTGTGAAACAATCTCTTTTCGTGGTAGTGTGCCTGGACTTGCTGATACTGCCCTCAATGCAGGAAGAAAATAGTTGTTCTACGGTTTCGCAAGTCTGTAGCCTGCAGTGCCTACAATCTTGCTGACAGATATCATTTGAAACCGTCGGATAATCATTAGGGTAACCTGTTGTAACGGTAACAGCAGTCGCCTTAAACGGCAATCGATGCTAACGTTATACCTCTGCGAGAAATATTTAAAGAGTTGACCGTGAGATTACCTAATGGAAACAGAACAATCAAACTGGGATCGTTTCCGAAACACTCCAGCAGAGTATAAGTTACAGTAAACTGGTGGGTCAGGAACAGTAGTTCTCCCAGCAAAAAAGCAAGTTGTAACATTACGTATTAAAACCAGTCGCCAGCCTAATTAGACATTCTTGCGTGAGGCAAAATGATAAAGCAGAAGGCAGTGTTAAGGCTAACCTAACCTTCCTTTCCTTATATCCGTTCATACTACAACACAGTAACCTAACCTTGTAGATAAATGTGTTACTAACAGACAAATGATCAATGAAATAGTGAACAGTACCATATGCCTCTCAATAACACGTACATTAAATGAACTAGGTGCAACTCTTTATAACACCAATTACCGACACACATGAACTAGTAGCAATAACCGAGCGAGGTGGCGCAGTGGTTAGCACACTGGACTCGCATTCGGGAGGACGACGGTACAATCCCGTCTCCGGCCATCCTGATTTAGGTTTTCCGTGATTTCCCTAAATCGTTTCAGGCAAATGCCGGGATGGTTCCTTTGAAAGGGCACGGCCGATTTCCTTCCCAATCCTTCCCTAGCCCGAGCTTGCGCTCCGTCTCTAATGAGCTCGTTGTCGACGGGACGTTAAACACTAACCACCACCACTACTAGCAATACTGAACAAGGAAAAGCTTGAAATGATTCTGAATTTAAATTAGGGAGTCTGCTAATGATCACAATCTATAACTTCATTGCTTAGTACAGGGTCCCTCTGCCTGCGCATTAACCAACTTGCATTAGAATAGATAACACAGTAAATAGTTCTTTCTAAAACTCGGTTTGACGCAACTAAACAGAACGCAAATCTAACAACAGTGGCTCTGAAGGAGCCATTGCTTCATTAACCACCTAGCCTAATACATGAGGACCCTTAAACTTTCATGGTTTAAAGAACCATGGCTCAAATGGGGCTCTGAACACTATGGTACTTAACAGCTGAGGTCATCAGTCACCTAGAACTTAGAACTACTTAAACCTAACTAACCTAGGACATCACACACATCCATGCCCGAGGCAGGATTCGAACCTGCGGCAGTAGCGGTCGTGTGGTTCCAGACTTTAGCGCCTAGAACCGCTCGACCAACCCGGCCGGCAAAGAACCATGTTGATTAACAAAACTACACCAGTTTGTATGAGAAATGGTAAGTATTCTTATCATTAATTTAGTAAAGCACAACAAACTATAACTCTTCAAATAGCAAATGTGCTTTGATAAGCAGTCTTTTGACTTACTCAAAAGTATAATTGGCTGTACAAATGAAAACACAACATTAAATTCAAGCTCAGTTACTTTCTCATAATAAATCAGGACACTCGAAATTAAATTCACTAGTACAGGATTGCTGTCCAGGTTTGTGATTTGGGATAATCACGGGTGTAAGATAGTGCTTCTAGCAACACCACTATTATTATTAAAATCAACCAAATTTCACAAATACCTAGTCCATTTTCAGTGCTAAATATAGACAATTTAGCGGAAGGCCGGTTGCACTGGTGGCGTAATTTGCAGTGGCTGTTAACCTGGTGGCGATGCTATCATAGCAGTACTATTGGGCTCGCTCTGTTACATATCTTCTTGCCGTCGAAATTGTATTTTTAGGGACACAAACCATGCCATGATAAAGGTATCACCAAATGCAACATCCGAGGCCCACAAATATTGCCCTTAAGCTCTTCTGGCCTCAAAACTCCAGGAATATGAGCCGCAGTTATCCGCTACTGCTAACGAGATGTTAACCACAGCACTGCTCAGCCCAGACTCCTTACCCGTCACAAAGGACGAGTTGCCACTTGCGCGCCAACCACACCCTTTCCGCTCCGCCAGGCTACTTCCGTAGCTGCGGTGCTTCTCCACATCTTTTACATTCCCTAATTATGGACCAAATCATTTACAGTACATTACATAACGCTCATTCCATTAGTTATTTAAATCCACAGGCATAATATAAACAACATCGTTCAAAAGTTTACATATCTGAAACATGTGTACATAGTCAAAGAATTTCCATGACAGATACAACATTATACATAATCAGTACTACAAATTGATATAGAATTATCGAAACAGATACAAAATAGGCCAAAATAGGTGTTAGACTGTGATGATAGACAGTTTACCCTCCCCACCGCTCTCTCTCTTACCACCTCCACCATCATCCCCAATGTTGAAACGTAAGCTTGTACTTCGTCCGTCATTAGCTGTCAACTGTTACATATCAAAAGTAAAATAACGAAAGTAACTGAAAAATGGAAGACACTACCAGCGATGTTTTCCATTAGTGCAGTAAAACAATGTTTTATGTACATTTACGCCTACATTATATAGGGGGAATAAATGAGGACAGATATATTTGTCTTCAGCAGAATTCGTTGCAGCATTCCTCACTCTGTCCGCTCGTAATTGAAACAGCGGTTATCGTGCCAAGGACGACAGGTCTGTCTGATTAAATGTAGTGTGACGCGAACAGGTTCTCCAGCCTTTGTCGTCGTTATTGTTAGCCGCGTTATTACTGTTATCTCGTCGTCTACACTCCAGTTTTTCTCATCTCTTCTTTAGAGATCGACGATGGCTCTCATATGTTCGAATGATGTGCAATTAAGGATTTCTTGGCAAACTTGCAAAGCCTTCTGATACGCATGTTTTGTTACAAAAACATCCTTGTTTCTTACGCAACGCTTGACGCTCTCTATTTACACTTTTCGTTGATGTCCTCGAACTTTTAAGCAACCCACTGAATTTGGCCATTCAACACATGGAACAGTAGGCGTAATTAATGTGTTTCCTTCAGATGTAGGTATAGACATGGTGCATTCTGGGAATTTTGCCAAGTTCTGACGACTATGTCCGCCGCTCGTGGTTTCGCGATCGCTTTCTCGCTTCCCGAGCCCGGGGTCCTGGGTTCGATTCCCGGCGGGGTCAGGGATTTTTCACCTGCTCCCAGATGACTGGGTGTTGTTGTTGTCGTCGTCTTCAACATACCCATCACGGTCGGAGGAAGGCAGCGGCAAACAATCTCCATTGGGACCTCGCCAAGTGCGACGGTGCGGGTCTCCCGCATCGTTCCCCTAACCTCTGCCAAGAAGCACTGGACTTCATTTCCATTTTCCATCACTATGGAAGCGGTTGTTTAGTAGTGTATCTCGTTCCGTGCTGCGTGTACAAAATTCAGTGGGCTGAAGAAACGAGAGAGAGGAAAACAACTATAACCATCTCGCAATTTCTTATTTTAAATACATTTCTAGAGAGAGTTCGCTTCAATCCTTATACAGAAACTGTTGTCACGAGGTAGAAGTGTCAGGCAGAGCACAATGAAAGAAGAAATGCGTGAGTTTTTTTTAACCCGTTACTATTCACAAAAATATGGCAAAAGTCAGCTAAACAGATAATTAAAAATCTCATTGAATCGCAATAAAATTACATTTTCTTTAGTAAATGTCACGGTACCTCTTGGTGACTTCGATCCTCAGATGATGCACACGTTTTCGACGATTGATATATACCGTATCTGTGGCCGATAAAAACGAATGCCTAGTCTGCACGTTTTTGTCTACGTTAAACTGAAACACCATTACGAACTCCTTTTAATTTCCTTTTTGTCAAATACAGAAGGAAGGAAGATTAAGCATTAAAATCCCGTCGACTACGAAGCCATTAGCAACGGAGCACAAGCTAGAATTGAGGGAGAACAGAGGTGGGAAACGTTCGTGCCCTCTTCAAAGCAGCAATCCCAGTACTTACCTTAAGCAATTTAGGGGAACAATGGAAAACCTAGATGGGGATGGACTGACCAGGATATGAACCACCGTCCTCCCACGTGTGAGCCCCGTGTCTTACCATCACGCCACACCGCTGCTCGTTGCCGAGCGTTGTGGAGCGAGTTTCGCTCTTTGCCATCCATCGCTCATATTCGGGTTTTTGTTGATGTGGCAAAAATACTTTAAAAATGGATCTGTTGGGACGATGTACTTACAGAGACAAAATGATCACCTTTTTTTTGTATCGATCTCGTACAACATCGTTGAATAGTCTTAAAATGCAACTTAACTCACTCTATGGCAGAATGAGATGCTTGATCACGAGTTTACGTCGGTGTACTTCGGGGACGTAAAGCTAATGGATCAATACAGAAGTCTCTGCGTAGAGTGCAATAGAGTGTATTTCGCAGTATTATTATTCATGATTTTTCTGATATATTCATAAATGTAAATTGAAAGATGTAAATGTGTGCCTCACCACCTTCCTTAATCTCCCTTTACCTTGTCCTTTACGTCATTAAGTGAAACGAAAGAAGGCAGCAATATGTCTCGAACTGCGCAGTACTGTGAGTTCCAGGAGTTTAAGTACTGCCACACTGAAAACTTCGAGGTACGAAGAACTGGCGGCGCATTGTTTCCCAACCTATGAACGGGTCATAGATGTTTGTAGGCTGGGACACTAGCTACCCGTTCAACGATCTTTTTACTGTCTGACTGAGATCTTCCGACGTTGATGATCAATATGGATTGTGGCCACGAAAGCCTTAATAATTTTGTTTTATGTACAGGTATCCTTCGATCTTCAACAACGCAATTGAGCTGGACTATGGTTTTGGTACCAATGAACTGTAATTTGTCCCTAGAGATAATGGTCTTCCGTCTTATCCTCGACGACTTTAGATTCTACTTCTCGTAATAAGGCGTACACGTTTGTATTTATTGTTCTACCTACATAGGAGGCAATCAGTCTTTCTACATTTGGTTGTATTGAGCAATTCTCTCTTGCAGTTTTCCTTTAGCAGCACATCTCATTGCTAGTATGCTCTATCCCGAAACTCTCAACGTTCTCCGGTGATACCGTATTTCGTGTTTGAGTCTCTGCTTGGCTTACAGCAGAATGAAAATTCGTTGGCCTGTTCCAAAAAAACTGTAAGATGAAGTAATTACATCTTTCCCGCGTTTATACGCTCTAAGACAAAAGAAACGAGGCACCACGCAGAAATTATCCACATGGGAAGGGAATTGGTAGGTGTGATGTACATATACAGACAAAAATTAATTACAATTTCAAAAAAATTGGATGATTTATTCGAAGAAAGAGGTTCACAAACTGAGCAAGTCAATAACTCGCTGGTCCAGCTCTGGCCCTTACGCAGGCAGTTACTGAGCTTGGAACTGATTGACAGCGTTGCCGGATGTCCTCCTAAGGGATATCGCGTCATATTATGTCAAAGTGGCGCGTTAGATCGCCAAAATCCCGAGCTGGTTGGAGAGCCCTGCCCATAATCCTCCATACGTTCTCAGCTGGGGAGAGATCCGGCGACGATCTGGCCCAGGTAGGGTTTGGAAATCATGAAAACAAGCAATAAAAACTTCTTCCGTGTACGGGCGGGCATTATGTTGCTGAAATGTAAACCCAGGATGGCTCACCATGAAGGGCAACAAATCAGGACGTAGGCGGGACTGCTACGGTCGCAGGTTCGAATCCTTCCTCGGGCATGGATGTGTGTGATGTCCTTAGGTTAGTTAGGTTTACGTAGTTCCAAGTTCTAGGGGACTGATGACCACAGAAGTTAAGTCCCATAGTGCTCAGAGCCATTTGAACCAAATCAGGGCGTAGAATATCGTTGACGTACCGCTGTGCCGTAAGTCTACCGTGGATTACAGCCAAAGGGACTCTGCTATGAAAAGAAATGACATACCCAGATCATTACACCCGGTTGTTGGGCCATATAGTGGGCGACAGTGAGGTTAGTACCCCACTGCTGTCTGGGGCGCCCTCAGACACGTCTTCTCTGGTCATCGGGGCTCAGTTCAAAGGGGGAATAATCCCTGTAGACAATTCTGTTCCAGTTAGTTGGATTCCGGGCCGAATGGACTCTACACAGCATCCTGAATAGTAGTTTGGTTGCCGCTTTACCCAATGATTTTAGAAATTCCAAAGGAGTTTTGTATCTTCAGTCTTAAGGTATTTATGAATACATATATCTGACAGTAATCCCAGATTCCTAGTGCTTTTTGAGGCTCAGATTGACGTGATGTACGACAAACAATGGTCCCGTTCCAGGTGAAGTTTGCATTGCGCAGTGGTGATAGTGAGTGAAAACTCGGCATTGTCAAGGTAAATAATGTACTGACAAAAAGGAAATCACTAGGTCAAGTGTAGTACAGTGTAGGATGTGTCGCAACTTGTGGGTCGTGCCGCGCCTGCACGGGTCGCAGGCGGGCCAAGGCGAGGCTGCGACGCTCCAGTTGGCGTCGAGGCATCCACAGCGACAGCTGCTGACGTCAGCGGCCGGCGAGGCGTGCGGGCCAGGCTGCGTCTGGTGAACGGCACGATCGAGAGGCCGCTGCGGTCGGCCAGGAGCGCAGCCTCCCTACCATCTGCTTCCTCAGTCCGAATCAATTAATTCGCACTTCCTCTAATGGCATCCGCAGTCAGCCGCACAACGCATATTAAGGAAAACCCAAGGGCAAGTATGACGTCATCAAAATTTCGAAACAGACTACCGCGAAGTTTATGCATCTAGTCTGATGTACTAACCGCGGCACCTCATTTTGCATCCACGTATACCGTAATCATTTTATGTTCCAAGGTCGTCTGCTTCGGAAGCGCAGTCAACTGACAAGGGTCAGAGCTCCACACACACCACTGGTATTCCTACTGTTCTGCTGTGCACTTGTAGTAGGTAGCGCGTCTGTTCAAAGTTACGTCGTTCCTTTGCACTGGTCACAATCCGTCGCCGTGCTCAACCTTGCCCCTGCAACAATAAAATTGTCACTGCCTCTATTGCGTCCCGGAATCTACATGTGATCAAGTAAATAATAATTCCATGTGCTCAACGGTCTAGTGCAAGTCTTGCAACTGGACTCCACTTCGGAAACTCGAACTTGCGTGTCCCAAACGTAGCTCCCGAGGTATAGGCGTAGCATCCTTGACTACTAATTAAAACGTTCTAGGTCTCGAGTTATAACCATACCGCGGCTTAAATTAAGTTTTCCGGCATAAGAAGTCACCTTCTTTCTCCCACCGTCCTTGTCAAAGAGGGCGGAGGAGCGGACAGAGGATCGAGTCACTCTATCGTCCTTGGGCTGAGAAACTGCCCCTAAGAGGGGGGAGGAATCGGCAATGATCAACCGCATGAGGATGCAGAAGGCAATGGAAATCACTGCATTAAAGACACACAATGTGCATCCAAAGGACATGTGACCTGTAATTGAAAAATGTGTCACGATGATCTCTCCGTTGGCAAAAAGTTCCGGATTAGTCCTCCACTCGGATCTTCTGGAGGAAACTGCCAATGGGGAGGTGACCATGAGAAACAGATGGGATAACCAACAACACGGTAGCATTCTACGAGTCGGAGAATGGAACGTCAGGAGTGTGAGTAGTAGGAAAGCTAGAAAATCTCAGAAGGAAAATCCAAAGGCTCAATCTAGATTTAGTGAAATGAAATGGAGAGAAGACAAGGATTTCTGGTCAGACGAATGTAAAGTAATATCAACAGCAGCAGAAAATTGTCGCTTATGACCTTTGCTGTTTTTCGCCTTAAAGCAACGAAAAACAGAAAATTATATAACTAGAATAGGATTCATTATGAGTAGGGAACTAGGGCAGAAGGTAAGCTACCGTGAACAGTTCAGTACTTGTAATAGGGTTGTTCTCATCAGATTAGACAGCTAACCAACGCCGACAAAGATAGTTCAGGTATACAAGGCGACATCGTAAGCGGCCGATGAAGATATAGAGAAATTATATGACGATACTGAACGGGTAATTTAGTATGTAAAGGGAACTGAAAAACTAATAGTCTAATTGGGGGGGGGGGGGGGGGAGGTGGAACGCTGTTGTAAGAGAAGGAATAGAAGAAAGGGCTACGGGAGAATAAGATTGATGGTAGGAATGAGAGAGAAGGAAGACGTACTGAGATCTGCAATAAATTCCAGATGGCAATAGCGAACACTCTGTCCAAGAATCACAAAAGGAGGAGGTATACTTGGAAAACACCGGGAGACACAGAAAGATTCCAGCTGGGTTATATCTCGGTCAGACAGAGATTGCAAAATCAGATATTCGATTGTACAGCGTACCCGGATGTAGATATAGACAGAACGCAATTTAGTGATGATACAGAGCAGGCCGACGTTGACGAGAATCGTCCGAAAGAATCAATGCAAAAGGAAGTGTGATACTGAAATACTGAGGACTAACGAGGGAACGCCGTGCTGGATCCCAACAGCCTCGTATCATTAGCAGTCGAGATGACAGGCATCTTATCCGCATGGCTGTAACGGATCGTGCAGCCACGTCTCGATCCCTGAGTCAACAGATGGGGACGTTTGCAAGACAACAACTACACTCCTGGAAATTGAAATAAGAACACCGTGAATTCATTGTCCCAGGAAGGGGAAACTTCATTGACACATTCCTGGGGTCAGATACATCACATGATCACACTGACAGAACCACAGGCACATAGACACAGGCAACAGAGCATGCACAATGTCGGCACTACTACAGTGTATACCTACCTTTCGCAGCAATGCAGGCTGCTATTCTCCCATGGAGACGATCGTAGAGATGCTGGATGTAGTCCTGTGGAACGGCTTGCCATGCCATTTCCACCTGGCGCCTCAGTTGGACCAGCGTTCGTGCTGGACGTGCAGACCGCGTGAGACGACGCTTCATCCAGTCCCAAACATGCTCAATGGGAGACAGATCCGGAGATCTTGCTGGCCAGGGTAGTTGACTTACACCTTCTAGAGCACGTTGGGTGGCACGGGATACAGGCGGACGTGCATTGTCCTGTTGGAACAGCAAGTTCCCTTGCCGGTCTAGGAATGGTATAACGATGGGTTCGATGACGGTTTGGATGCACCGTGCACTATTCAGTGTCCCCTCGACGATCACCAGTGGTGTACGGCCAGTGTAGGAGATCGCTCCCCACACCATGATGCCGGGTGTTGGCCCTGTGTGCCTCGGTCGTATGCAGTCCTGATTGTGGCGCTCACCTGCACGGCGCCAAACACGCATACGACCATCATTGGCACCAAGGCAGAAGCGACTCTCATCGCTGAAGACGACACGTCTCCATTCGTCCCTCCATTCACGCCTGTCGCGACACCACTGGAGGCGGGCTGCACGATGATGGGGCGTGAGCGGAAGACGGCCTAACGGTGTGCGGGACCGTAGCCCAGCTTCATGGAGACGGTTGCGAATGGTCCTCGCCGATACCCCAGGAGCAACAGTGTCCCTAATTTGCTGGGAAGTGGCGGTGCGGTCCCCTACGGCACTGCGTAGGATCCTACGGTCTTGGCGTGCATCCGTGCGTCGCTGCGGTCCGGTCCCAGGTCGACGGGCACGTGCACCTTCCGCCGACCACTGGCGACAACATCGATGTACTGTGGAGACCTCACGCCCGACGTGTTGAGCAATTCGGCGGTACGTCCACCCGGCCTCCCGCATGCCCACTATACGCCCTCGCTCAAAGTCCGTCAACTGCACATACGGTTCACGTCCACGCTGTCGCGGCATGCTACCAGTGTTAAAGACTGCGATGGAGCTCCGTATGCCACGGCAAACTGGCTGACACTGACGGCGGCGGTGCACAAATGCTGCGCAGCTAGCGCCATTCGACGGCCAACACCGCGGTTCCTGGTGTGTCCGCTGTGCCGTGCGTGTGATCATTGCTTGTACAGCCCTCTCGCAGTGTCCGGAGCAAGTATGGTGGGTCTGACACACCGGTGTCAATGTGTTCTTTTTTCCATTTCCGGGAGTGTATATGCACGAACAGTTCGACGACGTTTGCAGCAGCATGGACTATCAGCTCGGAGACCATGGCTGCGGTTACCCTTGACGCTGCATCACAGACAGGAGCGCCTGAATTGGTGTACTCAACGATGAACCTGGGTGCACGAATGGCAAAATGTCATTTTTTCGGATGAATCCAGGTTCTGTTTACAGCATCATGATGGTCGCATCCGTGTTTGCCGACATCGCGGTGAACGCACATTGGAAGCGTGTATTCGTCATGGCCATTCTGGTGTATCACCCGGCGTGATGGTATGGGGTGCCATTGGTTACACGTCTCGGTCACCTCTTGTTCGCATTGACGGCACTTTGAACAGTGGACGTTACATTTAAGACGTGTTACGACCCGTGGCTCTATCCTTCATTCGATCCCTGCGAAACCCTACATTTCAGCAGGATAATGCACGCCCGCATGTTGCAGGTCCTGTACGGGCCTTTCTGGATACAGAAAATGTTCGACTGCTGCCGTGGCCAGCACATTCTCCAGATCTTTCACCAATTGAGAACGTCTAGTCAATGGTGGCGACCAACTGGCTCGTCACAATACGCCAGTCACTACTCTTGATGAACTGTGGTATCGTGTTGAAGCTGCATGGGCAGCTGTACCTGTACACGCCATCCGAGGTCTGCTTGACTCATTGCCCAGGCGTATCAAGGCCGTTATTACGACGAGAGGTGGTTGTTGTGGGTACTGATTTCTCAGGATCTATGCACCCAAATTGCGTGAAAATGTAATCACATGTCAGTTCTAGTATAATATATTTGTCCAATGAATACCCGTTTATCATCTGCATTTCTTCTTGGTGTAGCAATTTTAATGGCCAGTAGTGTACTTCCTAAACGAAAAAGTTTGTAAGCCTTTCGTGTGCCTCCGTGGTTAACGTACATCGCGCATGGCAAATGGCGTTATCCAAAACCGGCGCCGAGGCAACTGTGATACACCATGGGGCATAGATGAAAGGGGTGAACAATGGCTGCGGAGGTGTATACAGGTGAATAGGCGTGAAACTGTTGTGCAGCTATCCACCCAGATGAACCAAGGAGCTACCAACAGTGTCGCCTCAAAAGACCGTGCAGTGAAAGTTGCTGTATACGGGTCTCCACAGCAGGCGCCTGGTTCATGCACCCATACTGACTGCTGTTCATCAGCGGCGGAGGCTGGAATTTGAACTCCAGTACCGCAACTGGACGTCCTCTTACTGGCGACAGATGAATCTCATTTTATGCTCCATTGGACAGATGGCCTTTGGCGTGTACAGCATGAAACGTCTGAAAGCAAAAGGTCCAGCCCAGAGAAGGAAGTGTTATAAGTACGGGTTATGTTTTCGTGGGTGATCTCGTCAATCTGGAAGGCACTATGGATCAACACTAGTCTGCATCTGTGCATGCAGTTTGTTTTCCTCGACACAACGGCATATACCAGCCGAACAAAGCAACGTGGCAAACAACTCGCAGTCAACGTGCGTACTTCGAAGAGCACCACGATGAGTTTACCGTATTCCCCTGACCACCAAGCGCCCAGGATTAAAACCCAATCGACTTTCTGTGGAACCATCTCGATCTGGATGTTGTCGTCATGAATCTTCAAACGAGAAACCTAGCGCAGCTGGGCATGGTACTGGAGTCTGTATGGTTCCACATCCCCTGTCGGTACCTTCCAGAACGTCATTGACTCTCTTCCTGCACATCTCGCACAGGTCAGCGCTGTAAAAGGTCGTTATTCGGGCTTCTGTCACATTAATGTGAGTGGACAGCGTAGTTTCCACGAAGAACTGGCCGGTTCCATTCCTGGAACAAAAAATTTCTCCAGCCTGCTATTAAGTCTACAAGCTATCATGGGGCTGTCATCAAACCGTAATACTCGATTTGTCAGTATTGCAATTCTAGCCTTCTGAAATCAGAGGTGGAAAAAGCTTCTTATCTTTTTCAGAAAGCTAGCCTATACTCTACACTCCATGGTCTACCACCGAGATGTGGAATCTCCAGCTCAGAGCAATTGCACAAAATTCTTACCCATCGGCGTTCTAGTGAATTGGCATTGTGATCAGAGATTACATTTTGCCTCTGAATGGGGTTTCAATTAAATTTGCCACCCCTTCCGATAATTACGCAGCTGAAAAGTAAGATATTTACGCCCCAGAAAAGTAAAATTACCTTATTTCATCAGAATATTAGCGGATTGTGTAATAATGTAGAAGAGTTTCCTGTCTGTTTAGAAAATTTAGAGCTCTGAAAAGATAAACATTCTGTGCCTGTCTGAGCACCACATAACCACAGGATTAGATAAGTTACATGCAAAATATTACACTACTGCAGCTTACTCGTGTAGAAATGACATAGGAAAAGGAGAAGTTGTTACATACGTTAAGACAAAACCCAAGTTAAAAAACATTGAGTCAAGTAGATTTTGTAGTGATCAGCACATACAAGTATGTGCTTGTGAATTAATAGTGAAAAATAGTTCACTTTTAATTGTAAATGTATATAGATCCCACTGGGAAATTTTGCTGGCTGCCTTACTGTGCTATCTGTTGGACAGTAACAGGCAGTTAATAGTCTGTGGTGACTCAAACGCAGATTTTTTAAAAGATTCGGATAGGAAAACTGATCTGGAAACCTTATTTGGACCCTACAATTTGGTCTCAGTAACTAACTTTCCAAAACGGTTGGATACAGACGGTAGGGCCCTAATTAAAATTTTTCTCTTAATGAAGCTCAAAGTAAGAAAATAAGTGTTTACCTAATACCAAATGCTTATTCTGATCATTATGCACGGTTAGGATAAATACCATAGCGTCTTACGATATGGATACTACTCAGTGGAAATCACTTAGAAAATTAATGAAATAATTAAATGTTTTTAATAATAGTTTACAGATGATGACATGAGAGGTAATTCATAATGAACCAAATGTTAACATAAAATTTAATCTATTCCATGACACATTCACATCGTTATTTGAAAATAGCTTTCCAATTAAGCTAAGCAGAAACAACACTAAGCAGCTGCGTAAAAAGGTATGTTGTGAAAGGAAAAGGGAAATGTATCTTTTGGCTAGAACACGTAGGGGTCCTGCAGTAATTTCACAATACAAAAACTACTCATAATTACTAAAATAAACGTTATTAAAAAATCAAACAACATGAACATACTGTTAGAAATCAGTAGTTCCGACAACAGACTTAAGGCTACATGGAAAGTGGTGAAACGAGAGACAGGGCAACCAAGCACAGAACAAGAATTCACTATTATTGAACTCAATGGAAGGGCTATGAGGGATGAGTCACAGATAGCAAATGCATTTGATAATGATTTCTTAAATACTGTGGAAAGCATAGGGACAACAGCTCAAGAGGACTGTAGCATGCTGAAAATTTAACTTTCACGAAATTCAATTATATGAATGTATCACCAACTTCTTCTCCTGCGGTTAAGGAAACTATACATTCTCTCAAAAATAAAAGCTCATCTGGTTTTGATGGTTTTTCCAATACAGTACTAAAACTTCGTTATACAATAAACCCAGTCTTACCTGAAATGTGTAATGCATCACTGACTCAAGGCGTTTTTCCAGAGAGACAGAAATACGCCGTTGTTAAACCACTCTTTAAGAAAGGTGATAAAAGAGGTGTCAGTAACCACTGGCCTGTTTCACTGTTGACAACGTTCTCCAAAATTTTTGAGAAGATGATGTATTCTAGAATAATATCTCACCTTAGTAACAATAGTATCCTTAGTAAATCACAATTTGGGTTTCAGAATGTTTGCTCTACTGATAACGCCATTTGCACGTTCACTCACCAGATTTTACAAGCTTTTAATATCAAAATAGGGCCGGTTGATATTTTCTGAGACCCCTCTAAAGCATTTGACTGTGCGATCACAGTATTCTATATAAACTGATGTTTTATGGGATTGATAGTACAGCCAACCAGTGAATCATATCATATCCAACCAAAAGAACGCAGAAAGTTTTACTTAGTAATCAAGCAGTATAATTCAAGGACTAATTCTGACTGGGGCGAAATCACGTATGTGGTTCCCCAAGATTCACACTTAGGTCCACTACTGTTCCTCACATTGTAAACGATCTTCTGTCTAGTATGCAACAAGCAGAAATAGTTCTTTTTAGCGATGATACTTATATTTGTAATCAATCCAAGCATATGTGCAGAAACAGAAGGTATGGTAAACAAAGTTTTAAAAGTTTCTTTGACTGGTTTTCTGTGAATGATCTCACCCTCAATTTTAAAAAGAACCATCATACTCCGTTCTGAACATCCAGAGGTACTACACCAATGATAAGTGTAACACATGGTGAGGAAATAATGAATAGGGTGGAAACTTCAAAATTCTGAGTGATTCATATTGATGAGAATTTAAATTCAAAAAAGAACATTTTGGAACCTCTAAAACAACTCAGTTCAGCCACGTTTGCGCTTAGAATCATAGCAAATGTTGGAAAGAGACAAATAAGTAAGTTGACATACACTCCTGGAAATTGAAATAAGAACACCGTGAATTCATTGTCCCAGGAAGGGGAAACTTTATTGACACATTACTGGGGTCAGATACATCACATGATCACACTGACAGAACCACAGGCACATAGACACAGGCAACAGAGCATGCACAATGTCGACACTAGTACAGTGTATATCCACCTTTCGCAGCAATGCAGGCTGCTATTCTCCCATGGAGACGATCGTAGAGATGCTGGATGTAGTCCTGTGGAACGGCTTGCCATGCCATTTCCACCTGGCGCCTCAGTTGGACCAGCGTTCGTGCTGGACGTGCAGACCACGTGAGACGACGCTTCATCCAGTCCCAAACATGCTCAATGGGGGACAGGTCCGGAGATCTTGCTGGCCAGGGTAGTTGACTTACACCTTCTAGAGCACGTTGGGTGGCACGGGATACAGGCGGACGTGCATTGTCCTGTTGGAACAGCAAGTTCCCTTGCCGGTCTAGGAATGGTAGAACGATGGGTTCGATGACGGTTTGGATGTACCGTGCACTATTCAGTGTCCCCTCGACGATCACCAGTGGTGTACGGCCAGTGTAGGAGATCGCTCCCCACACCATGATGCCGGGTGTTGGCCCTGTGTGCCTCGGTCGTATGCAGTCCTGATTGTGGCGCTCACCTGCACGGCGCCAAACACGCATACGACCATCATTGGCACCAAGGCAGAAGCGACTCTCATCGCTGAAGACGACACGTCTCCATTCGTCCCTCCATTCACGCCTGTCGCGACACCACTGGAGGCGGGCTGCACGATGTTGGGGCGTGAGCGGAAGACGGCCTAACGGTGTGCGGGACCGTAGCCCAGCTTCATGGAGACGGTTGCGAATGGTCCTCGCCGATACCCCAGGAGCAACAGTGCCCCTAATGTGCTGGGAAGTGGCGGTGCGGTCCCCTACGGCACTACGTAGGATCCTACGGTCTTGGCGTGCATCCGTGCGTCGCTGCGGTCCGGTCCCAGGTCGACGGGCACGTGCACCTTCCGCCGACCACTGGCGACAACATCGATGTACTGTGGAGACCTCACGCCTCACGTGTTGAGCAATTCGGCGATACGTCCACCCGGCCTCCCGCATGCCCACTATACGCCCTCGCTCAAAGTCCGTCAACTGCACATACGGTTCACGTCCACGCTGTCGCGGCATGCTACCAGTGTTAAAGACTGCGATGGAGCTCCGTATGCCACGGCAAACTGGCTGACACTGACGGCGGCGGTGCACAAATGCTGCGCAGCTAGCGCCATTCGACGGCCAACACCGCGGTTCCTGGTGTGTCCGCTGTGCCGTGCGTGTGATCATTGCTTGTACATCCCTCTCGCAGTGTCCGGAGCAAGTATGGTGGGTCTGACACACCGGTGTCAATGTGTTCTTTTTTCCATTTCCAGGAGTGTATTTTCATTCAGTAATGTCGTATGGAATAATGTTATGGAAGTCTTCATTGCGCAAAAACGTGCTGGAAGAATAAAATGTGGTGCTCACCTGCGGTCATCTTGTAGACATCTGTTTAATTATTTGGGCATTCTGACTACTGCTGCACGGTATATTTATTCCTTCATTACGTTTGTTGTGAATAATGCACCACAGTTGAAAAGAAACAATGAGATACATAATTACAGTACCAGAAGGAAATGACATTCATTACCCCACATTAAGGCTGTCTTTAGCACAAAAAGGGATGCACAACGCTGGAAGAAAAATTTTTGATCACTTACCCAGTGATATAAAATGTCTCATTGACAACAAAGTAAAAATTGATAACAAACTGAGAAAGTTTCTACTTGATAACTCCTCCAATTCCGTAGAAGAATTTCTATTATTGTAATGTGTCAAAGACGGTGGATAGGAATTACTAACTTACATCTGTGTATCTATTTTCTTTTTGTGAAGAAAAGAACAATCATTGGACATGTTCAGAATGTAACCGTATTTACAAATTAATTTGCGATGTGAGTGTAAAATGACACATTCCACATCATTACGATCTGTCGTGCAAAATGATCCATGGAACATGTAGCTGACTAACTAACTAACGAAGTGGTAAGTACAACATCCAGATAGGCGCCTAGTTCCTGCTATTATACATTGTAATGCTGAGAAAAATTTGTACTCATCTAATAGGAGACACTGTTGCTTAGTAAATCTTCCCAAAAGACAGATCCGTGCAGCACAGAGAAAATGCAGCTATTACGATGGAGTCGCCCTTTGGCTACGATAGAACCACACTCACCTACTGTATAAATCTACCAATCACCTGCTGCTTGTTTCTACCACTGAAAAAGTCTTCCCTCGCATAATTCTTAGTGATTATGAGTTTAGTTTTGTTTTGACGTCTGTTTGATGCTTGGATCATATCCGAAACTCTTCGCCGATGTGGAGCGTACCTTTGGGCCTATAAACAGAATACATATTCTCTGTAAAAAGATGGCTATATGATGGCCATTAGCAAATTGGATTATTTACAACTTTATCTGCAACAATGATTGATAAATACAACACAAAAACATAAATGATATCCGCTCAGAAAAATCTTCTTCGGAGAGGAACTGTCCAGTACATACGATTTCCATTTATTTTTAAAAATTTCTTTGCCTGCCAGCAACTTTAATTAATAACGGAAATGGTCAAATATTTCTATGGTTGCGTAACTGGCTCCTTTCTGTGCAAGTTTACAACTAAGCTAACGGAGGCTGTTTTCGTCCCCAATGTTAAGTTTATGACTAGTACCATTATTTTCAATTTAAACCTGACTCTTCAGAAGAAAACTACAGACGATAGAAATATACCGTGAGGCTGTTGTTTGTAAGCCAAAATTTTTAAACAGTAGATCACGTGATGTTGGAAAATGGACACCACATGTTATCCATAAACCACGTTCAATATATAATGAACTGAACTGCTACGTCATAAAGAAAAATTAACTTGACCTTTGACTTTGACACAGATAAGACAGGAACTGCGTTGAATTTTTTCCTATATGCATAGATTTTAAAATTTTTGACCTGTGTAATATGAAAATCAGTGAAAAAATTTGCCTATAGATGAATGTTTTCTTCGTGGCTGCTGTAAGAAGAGAACGAGTTAGGTACAGGATGAGTTGGCGGTCGAAGGTTTCCGTTTCTCTGGCTCTCAGAGAACGCCAGGAAAAGTCGGAGAAAACTGCAACAACTCGCGATGAAGACTCCGTCTCTCGTGGCAGCTAAAGTACTCACAGTCGTCGTAAGATTTTCTGGAAACACTTCCAGAATGAGAACGTTGAACAACAGTGGCAGTGTGATATTTTCTTACTGACAAACTGGTCGCTTAGGGAACGTCTTTAACACACTATCTGATGGCTAAATATTTCGCGTCGTTCGGACCGTGGTAGTAGCAGAATCATCCAGTATTGTTGTATTGTTAATTTGCGAAGAAATCACTATGCACTGGATTGCTAAACACACTAATCGTTTTATGAAGGCCCGGGGATCCAACATCGAATAAAAGTTCGTAGACGATATTTACCTTCTTTTTCATAAAATAAATTTTTTATTCTTTATAATGCGATTACAGGGTGTATCTCCTCTGCTCTTCATATTATGTCTATATGTAAACTAATTATCTGAACACCCCCCCCCCCTTGCCAAAAAAAAGCCCAATCGCGATTACTTATCTCCAAAATTACAAAAGTCCAAATGCTCTTTTTTCACAGCAAAGAGCGTTGTCTCTATTACGGTAGCACTTCCTCGCTGGTCCTCGCAGCCGGAATATTACAATAATATTAGTTAACCGGTATTTTTCTTTGCCAACGTAAAGACAATGAGAGTCTACGTTGCATACGCATCTTCAGGTAATAAACATAAAGTAAATGTGGGACTGTGTTGCATACACACACTCAGTAAATAAAATACCGCTTCACTCTACATAACAAATATGGCGCAATTAGCATATGCATTGCTATGCACCATAAAAACCGCCAGTTCACATTAGGTAGGGGTATTGCAAGTGGAAACCAGATATTATCCGTATAACACGTTTCTGTGTAATAAATATTTTGTGTTTGTGTGGAATTGCCTCAGAAAATTATTAGTATAGCATGAACAAACTGAAGTATCCAAAGTGATGCTTTCATCACCAAAATAAGTAATATAAGTCTTTATTTGCCTAGATCGTGAATTGAGAAACTGTTATACCCGATTCGATTGTGCTAGCTATCCTGTTCAGATCATAAAATATTGTTACTGAGTGTAACACGTTACATGTTATACAATCAAATACAGAGTGAGTTTTGACTCAGTACTTGAATGCACAACATGACGTGTTACACGCTGTAACACAGTAAATTCGCGAGCTGTACAAATAAAGGTTATATTGAAAACAAGATCGCTTCTCCACATTTATGATCATGTCAAGCCTCATAATAGCAAAATAAGCATTAAATGTGCATCAAATGTTGCTAAACCCAAATGTTTGTGAAGATTTTTAATAGGTGTTTTACGGTTCAAGGTCTCGTCAAGAAGGCCACCCAGAAATTTTGGACTATCAGTTTTACATATTTGCGTTCTAGTCTAGTCAATGACGGAAAATTGGGGACAAAATCGTGTAGTCGCAGTTTTTTGTAAATTGGTAGAAGGGTGTATCATGAACCGCATACTAAAAATCTCCAGCGATGAGATGTGGACGAGAGCGTATAAGCACGAAACTCAGTGAAGTTGCTTTATACAACAGAGCAGGAAATTCTGGGGAGGTATAGTCTGTCTGCAGAATGAAGAACGAGCAGCACCCGTGGTGGGGGAAGTTGCCTTTCCCGAAAGAACGCTACAGGTGCCGTACAGGATGACAAATAATGTGCAGAGATCTGCATATATTTCGTCCATATTATTAAAGTCTTTGTTTTTCATGTAGTGATAATGTACTTCAACGGCCGGAGTGGCCGAGCGGTTCTAGGCGCTTAAGTCTGGAACCGCGCGACCGGTACGGTCGCATGTTCGAATCCTGCCTCGGGCATGGATGTGTGTGATGTCCTGAGGTTAGTTAGGTGTAAGTAGTTCTAAGTTCTAGGGGACTGATGACCTCAGATGTGAAGTCCCATAGTGCTCAGAGACACTTGAACCATTTTTTGATAATGGACTTCTTGGAAACTATACTCCCCCCGTTGAGCATTTCTGAACACTGTGTTGTCAGTTAGTCGTAAGGCGCACTGCTGAGGGACGGTATTACTTTGGTCAGGTTGCCTCCCATTAGGAACGTGGGTGCACTCATAGACTGTGATATGATTTGCAAATGATGGAGCGCAGCAATCAGTGGTTCTTTTTTTCAGGTTGTCTTTGCCAAATCTAGATCTCAGCTAGTGCCTGGCCATTACCAATGCACTATTTCATACTATTAATGCATGTCAGTTCCGTGTTGTTCAGGCGTCTGTAGCCGAAATCTAGATTTGCCAAATAAAACCTGCAAAAAAGGATGACTGATTGCTGTGCTCCATCATTTGTAGATCGATATGACTTTGTTGAGCACTTTGTAGTTGCTTCTTGCGACGTAGTATGTTAGATAGAGCGGCGAATAGCAAGCTTGTTCATGCATGAATGAGGGACGTGCATGATCACAATCCCTCACCCTTCTACCCTCTATCTCCACCCCCCCCCCCCCCCCCCCAACCTGGTACAGCCGCAGTGCAACACTATTTATCCCTTAATTTGGCTCTACTGCTCTTAGACGCGGTACACACATTTAATATTTGTTTGTAACCCACTCAATTTAGCAGTAAAAATTAATTTCATTAAAGCACTATCGTTAATAATCCGACACTTTTCCACCCCCGTAGTGCGGAAACTATTAGTCCTGGAGTGAAAAAAATGGAAAACATTTTATAGGAAATTTAATGTAGTTTAATTTTGTACTGAGAAACATTTTCTCTAGATCCGATATTACAGTGCAATATCGTATATATCCTCGAAACCCGACAAGCGACTTTCAGTTTCAGTGTGTCCCTTGTACAGGATTATACAGGGTGATTCAAAAAGAATACCACAACTTTAGGAATTTAAAACTCTGCAACGACAAAAGGCAGAGCTAAGCACTATCTGTCGGCGAATTAAGGGAGCTATAAATTTTCATTTAGTTGTACATTTGTTCGCTTGAGGCGCTGTTGGCTAGGCGTCAGCGTCAGTTAATGCTAAGATGCCGACCGCTCAAGAGGAAGCTTTTTGTGTTATTGAGTACGGCAGAAGTGAATCGACGACAGTTGTTCAGCGTGCATTTCGAACGAAGTATGGTGTTAAACCTCCTGATAGGTGGTGTATTAAACGTTGGTATAAACAGTTTACAGAGAATGGGTGTTTGTGCAAAGGGAAAAGTTCTGGACGGCCGAGAACGAGTGATGAAAATGTAGCACGCATCCAGCAAGCATTTGTTCGCAGCCCAGGAAAATCGACTCGCTGAGCTAGCAGAGAGCTGCAAATTCCACAATCAACTGTATGAAGAGTCCTACGAAAAAGGTTAGTTATAAAACCTGAACGTCAACTACCTGAGGCGATGGATCGGCCGCCAGGCAGCCCGTGACAGAGCACTTCATCACTGGCCTCCAAGAAGCCCTGATCATACCCCCTGCGATTTTTTCTTATGGGGGTATGTTAAGGATATGGTGTTTCGGCCACCTCTCCCAGCCACCATTGATGATTTGAAACGAGAAATAACAGCAGCTATCCAAACTGTTACGCCTGATATGCTACAGAGAGTGTGGAACGAGTTGGAGTATCGGGTTGATATTGCTCGTGTGTCTGGAGAGGGCCATATTGAACATCTCTGAACTTGTTTTTGAGTGAAAAAAAACCTTTTTAAATACTCTTTGTAATGATGTATAACAGAAGGTTATATTATGTTTCTTTCATTAAATACACATTTTTAAAGTTGTGGTTTTCTTTTTGAATCACCCTGTATTTAATGTATGTACGAGTACAGATTGTAGACACATGGTTGACAACGTATGGAACTTTGATTCTGGCCGTGAGTCGTGCTCGGGTAGCCCAATAGTAGGACGTCCATTCGCGATAAGCGGGAAATCCGGGTTCGAATCCCGATCTGTCACAAATATTCATTGTCTTCATTCCATTATACAGCTGATGGTTGTCCTTATTCGTAGCTGGAAACACATTTCCTGTATTTGGGCTAGTAGCCACGCTTTTAGAGTTATTCAAGAAAAAATGAAAAAGTGCCCTTTAACCCCCAGCCCCACCCTCACAACACACTGTGCTGGAGTTTTACTGTGTTTTTAATGATATTTCCTCGTATCACTTTCAAAAAAAAAATTGTGACTGCAGGATTTTCCCCCCTATTCTACCATTTTTTATCTTCGTTGACTGGACTATTCCACCGTACGGTATTGTTGCAGCTTGCAACCTACAGAATTTTTCTAATCCCACTGGCGTGTTGTGGTTCCGCAGCGGGCTGCGCCGCCGCCAGCTACCTGTGCTGCCCCGGCGGCGGCGGCCTGCCCGGGGGCCGCACGTGCGACGACGGCTCGCCGCTCAACCTGGACAACTGCTCGACCGCCTACTTCCTGGACGCCGCCGCCGAGGCCGAGCCGCTTGCAGTCGGAGACGACGGACACCTCTTCTTCGTCGCCTCCGGCATCAGGATCGACGAACCCCCTGGCAAGTACGTCCTAAAGCAAAGTAGTCATAAATCCGAATATTGTTTTGAACAGCACAGTGCTTTACCGGCCACGGTTGGAGCTTGTATGCCGTTGCCTTCCTCCAACCTTTAAACTAACTTGTACAACCAGATATAGTGGGAGTTACAGTTTAATGTTGATGTTGATTTCGAACCACGGTGCGGCTCAGTATTTTTCATGTCAGCAAACACTGACAGAGGTGAAAGGAGTGATGAGTGACAGATAAAACTCCTAGGATTGGCTGGAATTTGTAGTCTGGCATTTTACCACTGAGGCACAGAGGGAAACGGCACTCCCATTCGTTTTGCACTGATTGGGCTGGAAATTAACCAGTTTCTTAACTAGTATTTATCTTAAACGTCTATTGCAGTGAATAGAGCGCTGATCAGGGGAAAAGAATAGATTTAGCGAAAAAGACCGCTATTGCTGACTTCTTTATGCTGCAAGGTATTGGAGCATGTTCTACGCTTAATCATGGTGTTAATTTACGACGTGTAGCCGTAAAGTTTCAATTATCACATCGAAAAAATAAAGTTACGCAATCATTTCTTGTTTAATGTATGAGAAACGCCGTCTACATGATAGTCAGATCGAAAGTGGCTGCCCGATCACCTTCTGACTTAAGTTAGAATAAGGAAGAGTGAGGTCAGCAGTCAGCCAGTCAGAATCATGACCATAAGGTAGGCATTCTCGCTGGCCATTCCCTTCTCCTCTTAGCGCTGCTGCACGGCGCTGCCTTCTGACAAGACATTTAGAACCTTTGCGGCAACGGATATTGGAAACACCACCCCTCATGGGGAAATTACTCACCCTGTAAGGCGGCCACGTTGGTCTAGCCACAACCCATTTAGGAGTATTTGAGAGAGATCGGCCTATCAGTTGCATGCTAAATACTTCCTCTGCAGCAGGATTCTGGCCGAGCGACTACAATAACGAATAGCGCACATGAGCAGCTAGAAAATGTTACACTGGATAAATTAATTGAGCCCTGTATTCTTACGACAGGTTTCCTGCAAGGAGCTACCCTTAGCTTAATACTCTGAAATGTAGTCATTCTAAGTTCCATTGCCGCACGTAGTCGTAGCTATCCAACTTTACTTACGACATACTCAAAAGCATGATAGACGAGCAATGGCAGTGCTCATTATACATCAGTTAAGCAGCTGATCACAATATCTGCTCTGCGTATAAGCTGAATGATCACAACGTTTGGTCACTGTACTGCAACAGAGCACCGTAAGAGTAAGAGAAACAAATTTTTTTTATAGGATCACCTAACCAGGATCAATTGAACGACAGTAGGTTGGTTGTGAGAGTAAAATAAAGTATTTGTTCAATAAATCATATATTTACTCTTAAGATCACGGCACATACCACATTAAAATGACAGAGAATAAGCTTCCAACGTAATGAACATAAAGTCTCCTAAAACTGACTGAGAAATTGGCTACAACACAACGAGCACAACAAATTCAACTAAAATATTGAACTATAAATCTCTCTAGAAGCTAAATTTAATCAAAAATGTTCCGCTAACGCTGTGGGGAGGTACCTCATTTACGTGGAAGACTGCTTGGAAAACGCCACAAGCTTTCCTAATGTGTGCAGCTCGCAAATGCGAATTAAAAGCAAGTCCAAGAGCCACGAAACAAAACAATTAATGAGAGCAACACAAGCTGCGTACCGAATCCCGCAAATTGTGAGCTGCTCATAAAGGGGGCAGCACTAATGCAATACTTACTCCGAGCTCAGCAAACGTGCCGAACGCCACCAGATCAAGGTCACCCCAGTCGGCGTCAGCAATCGTACACCCCACGCGGCGTCAGAACCAGAAGTGTCTATCCCTCCGCAGCAGGGAAATTATTCTTCTCTAAGCCTGGGTCCTCACGTTTTAGGAAACTCTGTGTGGAAGGGATGTCTCAATGCTATTGCCAACGGGACCACCAAAACGTTGCTTTATTTACATGAATAGAGAGGAAACCTGCGACTTACAGAACGCATCTTAACATCCGAAGAAGAAGGTATTGGCTGCTATCCGTGATCGACTTATTGGATAATCCCTATGCGCTTACGCACAGTGGGAGTTAAGACGCATTTGATTGGATAACAAAATCTGAAGTGTAAGGCTCCGAATTTTCTCACGGTGACAGAGCAGAGACGCAGCGTCCCGTTCTTAGATCTACATAAAGGGGAGGTGAATTCGTCACGCTCAATGATACGCTAAGCACATGCAGTGACTTAGCGGCAGTCTGCATTCAAAGGAGAAAACCACATTTGCTGACAAAGCGTCGAGCAGGGGCTTACCGCAACCGACTTACGCAAACTGCAAAGCCTTGGTGACCAACGTCTCTCCTCTAAAGCCTTTGTGGCTGACGTCCTGTGGTCAAGCCAGATCACAGGACGAACACCTGGGCCCGCTCGTTTCTAACAGGAAAATTGTAAAATAGCCACGAACTAAGTAGAATAATAATCGGATATCGCACAGCAATATGTGACTGCCACATCACAACTCTTTGCTTGAGAGAATTATTCCTCCCCGTGTGAAACTACTCCTGTACGTAGACAATATTTGTTTTTACGCGCCAACCATCAGTCTAGATCAGGAAGCGTGTGAGGTGTCAAAGGCAGTGGCCGTATTGATAAGACATTACACAATTTTTCCAGAAAAGTCGCTAAGTGTTGCCTTCACGAAACCAGTTTTACCAGGAGGTTTGGGCAGTGTAAGGCTCTCGACTCATAAAATACAAATAAAATCCCGGGTTAGATTTCTTGGTGTTGTATTTGATTCAAGAATGAGTTGGGACTCTCATATAAAAACGCACCTAGTGCATTGGAAAAGTCTTTGAACCTTATGAAGTCACTGAAAAGAGTATGGCGGGGAGATCACTTTATACCGCGCATCGATACAGTCCCTTAGAGATAACAGATGCATGGTGTACTACAACATTGATAAAAAAATCTAGCACTTCTGGACAAATTTCAGCAGAAAAGCTTAAGCATCTGCCTCTGAACTATGCTCTCTTTCCGCACTACGTCCTTCTCCTCAGAGCGACAGAAATGCCTTAAATATTCGCAGAATAATACTGTGTGCCCGCCATATTGTACCATGAATGACGGGTACTAACCGTCGACGCATTAAAAAAGCCGCTCGCTCAAATCTATAATTATAGAAATACGAGGAAAATACAGCTGCATACACCCAAAAGAAAATATCAGCAAAATAAAATACACCGAAGTGACTAAGTTCGATACTTCCAGTGTTCCTACATGACTATCACAGAATCTATCAAAAAATCCCTCGTAGTTCATCGTACCAGGAAGAAAGGTGGCATGTTATACTCAAATATATACTAATCGATCAAAAATGAATACAGAAAATAAGATTGGAAGAGCTTTGTTCTGTCCAGTAACTACGGAAGAAAGCAAGTTTCAACTACCAGGAGAAGGTTCCATATTTCTAACTGAAACAATCGCTGTTATAAGAGCAATAAAATACGCAAAATCTCCATAGTAATAATAATCACTGACTCAGAATGTTTTCTGAAGTCAATCAGTTACATAAATTAGAACAAAAGAACTACTAAATACATCCTGGAATTAAATCATTATCATCATCCAGAAAAGAATAATGATCACATTATAGAATTCACATGGATTAAATCTCATTCCGGCAACAAATACAACAAAAGCGAATCGCCTAGCGAGAGACGCAATTATCAGTGGAAGGCACGTAAACATAAAACTACCATACTTAGATTGCTTCCTGAAAGTAAAACAACAAGCGTTTCTCTCCTGGCAGGAAGAATGGAACGAAAGCCAATAAACAAAAAGTTGTTCATACCAAGACGTCCATATTTTGCAGAATCCATAACATCAAGGAATATAAGCAGCGTCACTTGAGAGAATGTGTTTCAATTTCGGATTTTTCCCCGACTACTTAAATAAAACAGACGTATTGGAAACATGCTAGTATCAATGTAATGACGTAACAATTTATGATGGAAATCACATCTTGCTGTGCAAACGCAGTGAGAAAAACGGAATCAATTTTGTAAAGGATATTTCGAGACTAGGATCACTGCCTGCTTCTTTGCACTACCCCAGTTCTTTGGAGACAGAACCAAGAGTGCATTTGACGTCGTACACAGGTTCATACTGTAATAAGAATAAAAATCTAAAAGAAACCATGGGCGTTGAAAAAAATTAAAACTCTGAACTAAATGTTTTAGAACAAACAAGTGGTTAGTGTCAAATTGTACGTTATAGTGTAATTGAGAATATAAGGTGTCCCCAAACGAAAAGGAGACTACAGTTATCTTTAGAGAAATTTTAATAACAGTGTTACAATTAATGTTCATGTGGAAAAGCAGAACTACACCTAATTACCATTGACACTGATACACCGAGGCCAGCGTGCAGGAAGAGAGTGAACTGCTTCAGTGTAGAAACTCCTGGGTTGCTGACGGATCCAGTTTTCCACAGTGACTTGCACTTCTTATCGCAGTTGAATCTCTGACCTTTCAGAGATTGTTCCAAAGGGCCGAAGATGCGAGTCGTAGTGGGAGATATTGGGGCCGTAAAAGAATGTTTCAGAAGCGCCCATCGAAATGTTTGAATCAGTTCGAGGGACTTCATGCCCACATGTGGCCTACATTTCTCCTAGAGAAGCACTATCCCATTCGAGATATTGCCCCTGTGCTTGTTCTTGATGGTCTGTTAGAGCCTTAAGTGTTAAATACTGCTAAGAGTTAATTGTTGCTCCCTGAGGTAGCCAGTCGATGATTTGATGTCCTACATTGAAAAAGAAACTGAGCCTCACATTTCCAGCATTCGGGGCAGATTGGTCTTTTTTCCGACGTGGTTAGCCGGGATGCCGCCATTCCTTGCTCATCCGCTCGGAGACAGGGTCGAAGTGGTGAACCACGTTCCATCGCATGGCACAGTCTTCTGTTTGAAAGACGCTTGGACGCTCACTGTTTATAAAGTTTTCCAAAACAAAGCTTCTCATTTATTATATGATGCACACTGTCTTCTCTTAGCGACGACACACCAGCAATGTCACGTGTGGTGATACCACGAGTCGTTCGTATGAGCTCCTCCACAGCCGAAATCACAGCACTGGTAACGACAACGTGATCCTTCATGTTTACACGCCCCACCTCTTAACGATATTATGTACCGTGCAAGACACTGCTCTCCGAACACCTCTTTCATCCCGTGACAAATCTGTGAATCATGCTGCCCCTCTGCGCGAAGAGTTTAGATAACTGCTCTTTCTGCTGATCGGGAGGAATCCAGCATACAAAAAACTACGGAAACAACTCTCCAGAAATGAGTAAATTACTGCGAAGCCGTAACTCCGCTTATGCAACTGGGAACACCACCGTGCCAGCTCTCGGCAAACACATTCATCAACTGGAATTACATACAACGCCGCTACAGCGAATGTCTCCTTTTCAATTGGCCGTACCTTATATATATGCTCTTATCGTAGCACAAAAATGCGAATACGTCCTGGACAGCGTTAGGGACGTAAAAGAAGGATTACATTATGTCATGACGTATAACATGACTACGTCATGTCACCCAAAATGGCATTTGTCATGACGTGCAATATGACACAACTTTGCTTAAAGTTTAGGATGCATGCTTCTTCACACTGGGCATTTCATTTTATAGATGCACCCCCCCCCCCCCCCCCGTCCTATTGTTGATGTATCCCACTCTCTACAAGCGCATAAATCTGTATCTATCTGTTCTTATACCACACCCGGACATGTAACAGATGGTAGGTCTAAGAGCTCACTGCGCTGCGAAAGTAGGGTTAACCCGTAAAAAAGCGCGAATATTTCAAAATACTTTGCTTTAAATGTCTTTGAAGCTGCCATATAAGTCGAAAAGCTAGTTCCCTTTTTTTACATCCCAGACTTTGCCCACAACATATTCGACTTTTTTGTGCTACAGTAACAGCATTTTTCATTATGGTTCCCAACGTTAACTGTTCCGTAATGTTGACATTAGACCGCCATAGCTTGGTAACCGATGTAGATTTTTGTTGACTTGGGGGACGACTGATGGATCTTTCGTACCATGTTCCCTATATCGTGGCAACGGATAAAGCTTTCACAAAACAGGAAGACCATTAATTACATGTATTTGTCTACCTTCTTATAAAATTCGAATCAATTGAAATATAGAAGTGATTGGCGTAAAAACACGTTTTTTGCGCGTGAAATCCGAATGAAGTTAGTTTTGAAAGCGAGTTTTCAATTTTATCGTAAGAATGCCTTTTTTTATTTATTTGATTCAGTTTAAACCGTTACAGCGAATTCAGTTAACGTAATAACGAGTTTTATGTGCTACATTTTAGATCGTCGTATCTTGACAATGATAAAAATTATTGGATTAAAACAAAATCGTTTTGACTTTACGCAATTATCTGCTTTCGTGCAAAGTCTGAAACGATTCACACAAGTTTAAAGTATAGAAGTGGCGCGCTTTAAAAACTACCCAGAAAAAAACGTGTTTTTTATTTGTCAAAACCAAAAGAAACAAGATTATTGTTTCAAACGGTTAAAACTTAGCCATCTTAGGTCAAGGTCGATACATTGTTGGAACAAAGTTGAACCGACAGTCTCACTCCAGTCCGGAGTTCAAATGGTACGATTAGCCGAGCATTAATTTCAGTCCAATTAAAATCTTTTGCAAAAGGAATTACCGATTAGCACAATTTGCCTGGGTGCCAGCACCGGTTCGTCGTTCAAACCTTGTTTAATACAACGTAACATAGGTACAGTCAGACGGATACACGAATGGCCACACACACACACACACACACACACACACTAAATCATTTAATGCTGAAAAAATTATAAAGTTCGAAGTAGGTGAATATTTCAACTCTTGAATCAACAGTTAACTGCCAGTTCACACGTTTCAGCTTTTAAAGTAGCTCTTGAGTATGAACTACACTTTTAAGTGATTGCAGTTACTGCCTCGTATTACGGTACTAATAATGACGCTTAATGTCTACTGGATGTTCAAAGATAAAATTCTGAGTCGATATAAAAATGCAATACCGGTCTTGGCAAGTCGAAAATTAATTTAGAAGACACATTTTAATTTCAAATCGGTTTTTAGTAATCTTCTTAAGGCACACTCCATACATTTGACATACTTTCATATTCATTTAACTTCAAAGATGAAATTTCTGTTATGCTCCGAAGATGAGTGCGACAAATAACAAGAAATACTCCTGTGTAGAACAGGTCTACCTTCGTGTACGATTAAAGCCAGATCGCTCCTAAGTTTTATTACACTTGTTGTCAGCAATTACATAAAAACTAAGAATGATGAAGAAGTCAGCGACAATATTGCAGCGAGCGGCTTCAGCGCAAGTATGCCGTCTCTGGCGCTTGTGGTTACGCCTTTCGCATTCAACTGTTCAGGCGCGCGTTGGACAAGAGCACGAAATACACTACTCAGCGCCGACAGATCGCACCTCAGTGTAGCATTATATATACTTGTTATGAGTTTGCACATAAAATAAAATTACATTGTACACGAGCATCATTTCCTCCCTATCCCCCTCCCCACGCGATTCTGCACGTGGCCTTTTCAAGCATTTGTTACAGCGTTTGCGCGCTTTAACGATAGCAATTTCAATCTGAAGACGACTTTAAGTATGCGTGCCCTAAAATGTACAAAGTGGGTCAAATGTTACTCTGCTGTATTTGTAAATCATTTTAATTTATGACTGATAGAAAGTATGTTCGCCAGCAGTTAATAACACGTTTATTAAAAAAATAGCATTACCGTTGAATAAATATAATTTGTTGGTAACATTTCGTACCGTATAGATACAAAGCTGGAGTTCGCCCTAGTAACAGATTGACAGACTCAACATCGTCTGCAGAAACTGCACTGTCCCGCTCGCAGCTGGGGAGACAGCAAGTACTGTCGAACTGCACTGATGAGACAACTATATGAACTGCCTCTAACTGGTTTCACTCATACTGACTGGGTGAGTTGGGCACGACTAGCAGTCAAACATATGTCAACAAGAGGACCCAACTATAATCGTTTGCGAGAAAAACAGAGTTTGAAAATTTTAGACGTGCATATATACTTTGTGTGGTAGCTTGAATTCAAGATGTCAGCAGCCGAGCGGATAAACGCTTAATTTCGTAAGTGCGAAATCTCTGGTTCGAATCTTGCTGCTAGTATTGAAACGTCCCCTTTGAACAATTGTACAGGACTGTGCTTAAACTGACACACAATATTTTGTTAGCGCAACGCAATCTGACTTTCAAAATTCCCTACAAAAGAATGGCCCTGACTAACATTAAACTATACCTTTCACAAATCACTTACCTCACAAAAATCTTCGCTGCTCAAGCTACTGCAATACAGCGAGCGCCACTACTGACAGCTAAATAAAAGATTCAAACTATGGAAGGCACTAACTACTGATAGGGATAGTTAGCAAATGAAAGATATTAGTAGAGAACAAACAATGTATTTACCTTGATATCATCATATATAAATATAGCAGTTCATGACAAATTACAAATCTCCGCCATCTCTCTCCCCACATCCACCACTGCTGGCGGCTCACCTCCAACTGCCCAACGCTACGCGCTGTTCACATCCAGCTGCCGCTGCCCAACACTACAATGGCGAGTATTACAACAATGCAAAGCAGACACAGACTGCCCACAGCACAGCCAGTGATTTTCATACAGAGGTGGCGTTACCAATAAAAAAACATAAACAGCCTACTTACATAGCCCCCAAGCTCCCCACAAAAAGTTTTTACAAATTGGATTGGGCAGTGGCCAATACAGATTTGAAAAATTTTTATCATAATTACAATAACAAAGAAATCAAATGCACACACTTATTGATACAATGTTGGTCAAAAGCTAAAATTGTCTCACAGTCCATAAAGACAGTCCTAATCGTACATAACAGGAGAATAGCAGTGTTTTTCTCAAAGTCTGAGCAGTAAAAGAAAATGCACACGGAAGTAGTGGATTTCCATGCAGTCTTGAAGTAGTAGTGTTGTCCTTCCAATGGAAAGACAGTGCTGACTCTCGACATGCAGACAGGTAATGGGCCACAACAGAGCAAACCCACAGCAGAGTCAGTCGAAATTTTGAAGAATATTGGTAGGTAGGTCATCACAGAACAGACCCACTGTAGTCCTGGTAAAGATTACGGTATTGGTGGGCCACCAGAGGTGCAGACCCACTGCAGGCCTTGTAGAAATAATGGTACTGGTGAGTCAGCAAAGGTGTAGACCCACTGTAGTCCTTGTAGAAATGGCCAGCAGCCATCTGTTACGACTGTGCAGGTGCACAATCACCATCGAAGAGTTGTGTGCAGTCTGTGGCTGTTTTGCATTGTTGTAATACTCGCCATTGTAGTGTTAGGCAGCTGGCTGTGAACAGCGCGTAGCGTTGCGCAGTTGGAGGTGAGCCGCCAGCAGTGGTGGATGTGGGGAGAGAGATGGCGGAGTTTTGAAATTTGTCATGAACTGCTATATTTGTATATGATGATATCAAGGTAAATACATTGTTTGTTCTCTATTAATATCTTTCATTTTGCTAACTATCCCTATCAGTAGTTAGTGCCTTCCATAGTTTGAATCTTTTATTTAGCTGGCAGTAGTGGCGCTCGCTGTATTGCAGTAGCTTGAGCAGCGAAGATTTTTTTGAGGTAAGTGATTTGTGAAAGGTATAGTGTAATGTTAGTCAGGGCCATTCTTTTGTAGGGAATTTTGAAAGTCAGATTGCGTTGCGCTAAAAAAAAATATTGTGTGTCAGGTAAAGCACAGTCATGTAGAATTGTTCAAAGGGGACGTTTCAGTATTTTTTTTTTTCATTCTCAAGTAATGTTAACTACAGATTTATTACGACATTGTACGAGGTGCATTCAAGTTCTAAGGCCTCCGATTTTTTTTTCTAATTAACTACTCACCCGAAATTGATGAAACTGGCGTTACTTCTCGACGTAATCGCCCTGTAGACGCACACATTTTTCACAACGCTGACGCCATGATTCCATGGCAGCGGCGAAGGCTTCTTTAGGAGTCTGTTTTGACCACTGGAAAATCGCCGAGGCAATTGCAGCACGGCTGGTGAATGTGCGGCCACGGAGAGTGTCTTTCATTGTTGGAAAAAGCCAAAAGTCACTAGGAGCCATGTCAGGTGAGTAGGGAGCATGAGGAATCACTTCAAAGTTGTTATCACGAAGCAACTGTTGCGTAACGTTAGCTCGACGTGCGGGTGCGTTGTCTTGGTGAAACAGCACACGCGCAGCCCTTCCCGGACGTTTTTGTTGCAGTGCAGGAAGGAATTTGTTCTTCAAAACATTTTCGTAGGATGCACCTGTTACCGTAGTGCCCTTTGGAATGCACTGTCCCCCTCACTGTCCCAGAACATGGACACCATCATTTTTTTAGCACTGGCGGTTATCCGAAATTTTTTTGGTGGCGGTGAATCTGCGTGCTTCCATTGAGCTGACTGGCGCTTTGTTTCTGGATTGAAAAATGGCATCCACGTCTCATTCATTGCCACATCCGACGAAAAGAAAGTCCCATTCATGCTGTCGTTGCGTGTCAACATTGCTTGGCAACATGCCACACGAGCAGCCATGTGGTCGTCCGTCAGCATTCGTGGCACCCACCTGGATGACACTTTTCGCATTTTCAGGTCGCCATGCAGGATTGTGTGCACAGAACCCACAGAAATGCCAACTCTGGAGGCGATCTGTTCAACAGTCATTCGGCGATCCCCCAAAACAATTCTCTCCACTTTCTCGATCATGTCGTCAGACTGGCTTGTGCGAGCCCGAGGTTGTTTAGGTTTGTTGTCACACGTTTCTAGCATTTGTAGACTTAGAGAAAGCTTTTGACAATGTTAACTGGAATACTCTCTTTCAAATTCTGAAGGTGGCAGGGGTAAAATACAGGGAGCGAAAGGCTATTTACAATTTGTACAAAAACCAGATGGCAGTTATAAGATTCGAGGGGCATGAAAGGGAAGCAGCGGCTGGGAAGGGAGTGAGACAGGGTTGTAGCCTGACCCCGATGTTATTCAATCTGTATATTGAGCAAGCAGTAAAGGAAACAAAAGAAAAATTCGGAGTAGGTATTAAAATTCATGGAGAAGAAATAAAGAACTTTGAGGTTCGCCGATGACATTGTAATTCTGTCAGAGACAGCAATGGACTTGGAAGAGCAGTTGAACGGAATTGATGGTGTCTTGAAAGGAGGATATAAGATGAACATCAACAAAAGCAAAACAAGGATAATGGAATGTAGTCGAATTAAGTCGGGTGATGCTGAGGGAATCAGAGTAGGAAATGAGACACTTAAAGTAGTAAAGGAGTTTTGCTATTTGGGGAGCAAAATAACTGATGATGGTCGAAGTAGAGAGGATATAAAATGTAGACTGGCAATGGCAAGGAAAGCGTTTCTGAAGAAGAGAAATTTGTTAACATCGAGTACAGATTTAAGTGTCAGGAAGTCGTTTCTGAAAGTATTTGTATGGAATTTAGCCATGTATGGAAGTGAAACATGGACGATAAATAGTTTGGGCAAGAAGAGAACAGAAGCTTTCGAAATGTGGTGCTACAGAAGAATGTTGAAGATTAGGTCGGTAGATCACGTAACTAATGAGGAGGTATTGAATAGGATTGGGGAGAAGAGAAGTTTGTGGCACAACTTGACTAGAAGAAGGGATCGGCTGGTAGGACATGTCCTGAGGCATCAAGGGATCACAAATTTAGCATTGGAGGGCAGCGTGGAGGGTAAAAATCGTAGAGGGAAACCAAGAGATGAATACCCTAAGCAGATTCAGAAGGATGTAGGTTGCAGTAGGTACTGGGAGATGAAGAAGCTTGCAGAGGATAGAGTAGCATGGAGAGCTGCATCAAACCAGTCTCAGGACTAAAGACCACAACAACAACAACGAGAAATATTTTAAGTTGCTGATTTTTATGTCCAGTATGTTGACAGTTACTTTTCTGGAAAAATAGTTACACTGGAACGATTATGCATATATTGAAGTTTTTTATTGATTGGAGACTCCATAGGGTGCTGTGTGCACAATGACCATATGATAAATAAAATTAGAAGGGAGATCCGCATTGGCCGTAATTTTGATGATTTACTAACAGAAAAATCGATTTTCGATCACATAATGATCATCTTCAGTGCTGGAAGTTAAACATTTCACATAGCTATCAGTGAATGAGAAACAAAAGACCACAAATACACCTGAGTATAAACCAACTGCTGGTAAGAACATACCTTTAGCGTAGAAATTAAAGCTCGTAGGCACTGGTGTCTAGTTAGTAGCAGTCACAGAAGTTATGAAACGATCACACGTCACAGAGGGCGTTCCAAGCCCCTTTCACACCGAGATCTGCTGTATAGGTGGATGTAAACAGCGACTTCAGTTATTGTGATCGTTTCATAGCTTCTGTGACTGCTAGTAACTAGATACCAGTGCCTACGAGCTTTAATTTGTACGCTAAAGGTATGCTCTTACCAGCAGTTGGTTTATACTCAGTTGTATTCGTGGTCTTTTGTTTCTTATTCACTGATGGCTATTGAAGTGTTTAACTTCCAGCACTGAAGATGATCATTATGTGATCGAAAATCGATTTTGCTGTTAATAAATCAGGAAAATTACGGCCAATACTGACCTTCCTTCTAATTTCATTGAAGTTTTTTGATACTGTTTCTCGCAGGAACTGAGACGTGTATAATGCGCGGAGGTTTTATTTGACAGTATCCGAAAACTGTGGCACGCCACCTGAAGAGCGCTGGTCGGCAGGTTCTGCGTGACGGAGATGTGGCCCAACGGCAGCGTGGCGGGCGCGGTGGTGTGCTTCCCCGACGAGGAGGACGTCGGGCGGACGCCGGGCGCCGTGGTGTCGGCGTACGGCGTGCTGCTGCAGGTGTCGGTCGCCTTCCTGGTGGCCACGCTCGCCATCTACCTGTGGCTGCCGCCGCTGCGCGACCGCGACGGGCTCTGCCTCAGCGGCTACATGGGCTCGCTCGCTCTGGGCAGCTTCGGGCTCGGCCTGCTGCAGCTCACCAGCCACGTCATCAGCGACTTCCAGTGCGTCTTCATGGGTGAGCTTCTCTCCTACCAGTTCCTGTCCATCGAAGTAGAGGCTAAGGTCAGATGTAACGCACGCTGTCGCACGATCGAATTCCCAAATCGTCAGATGACGAGCGGTCGAGCGCGGTCTCTTTCGGTTCCATACGTCTTGTACGCGGATGTCTAATCAACTCTCACCTGTCGTATAATTAAAATAAAACCAGAATCACATTTCTGTCTGTGCACACAAGACGTAGAATTGATTAAGATAAACTACAGGGCACATGTGATAGATCTATTACGTCAACACAGAACTTTGTGAAAGTAAAGAGTTTAAAATAATACACGTCTTTAGTTTCACGTTGTTACGGTAGCTCCTTGTCCTGAAATAAAACGCAGTATAATCTTGCCTCGATTTTCAAAAGTTTTAAAAACAATCTGTTAATCTTCTTCTTAATCTCCGTATTCGGTCGTATTCCTTCATCCGTCAAAATTATCAATAATGCAGCTCTGTCGCATTCTCAAAATAATGTAATCAAGTATAAATTAAATTCCTTCAAAATGAAACACCGTCGAAAGCAGGATAGAGGATATATTCTCTTCACTCTCGAATAAGAGAATTTTTTTTCGTTTCTTCATATAAAGATACGTATTTCTCATGGGTATAATGCAGACAAAGTACATTTAGACTCGTCTCTTCCACTCTGCCCAGAAAGAGAAACATAAACCAAAGATACAAAAGCCTCACATCGACGGATCATAGAGTATCATAAATATCGATACTTTTTCACAAAATGGTTCAAATGCTCTGAGCACTAAGGGACTTAACAGCTATGGTCATCAGTCCCCTAGAACTTAGAACTACTTAAACCTAACTAACCTAAGGACATCACACACATCCACACACGCCCGAGACAGGATTCGAATCTGCGACCTTAGCGGTCGCGCGGTTCCAGACTGAAGCGCCTAGAACCGCTCGGCCACTCGGGCCGACATATTTTTTCTCAGATGACGTTTATGCAGAATAGTTTACATCGAATAATAATTACATTTTTGTTTAATTTAAATAATCAGTATTAGAAACAAGAAATTATAATATTTTTAGCAGATTTATATGTTGATAAGATCAAAATTCTCTGCTGATAAGTGGTATGTGGAAACATAGACACATATGATAACCAATGTTCTCAGTAGAAACTTGAAAATACAGCGACATAGGCTTTCAGATATAAAGGAAGATAAATAAACGTGTCATAAGAAACGCAGCTCCCCATGAACCATGGACCTTGCCGTTGGTGGGGAGGCTTGCGTGCCTCAGTGATACAGATGGCCGTACCGTAGGTGCAACCACAACGGAGGGGTATCTGTTGAGAGGCCAGAAAAACGTGTGGTTCCTGAACAGGGGCAGCAGCCTTTTCAGTAGTTGCAGGGGCAACAGTCTGGATGATTGACTGATCTGGCCTTGTAACACTAACCAAAACGGCCTTGCTGTGCTGGTACTGCGAACGGCTGAAAGCAAGGGGAAACTACGGACGTAATTTTTCCCGAGGGCATGCAGCTTTACTGTATGGTTAAATGATGATGGCGTCATCTTGGGTAAAATATTCCGGAGGTAAAATAGTCCCCCATACGGATCTCCGGGCGGGGACTACTCAAAAGGATGTCGTTATCAGGACAAAGAAAACTGGCGTTCCACGGGTCGGAGCGTGGAATGTCAGATCTCTTAATCGGGCAGGTAGGATAGAAAATTTAAAAAGGGAAATGGATAGGTTAAAGTTAGATATAGTGGGAATTAGTGAAGTTCGGTGGCAGGAGGAACAAGACTTCTGGTCAGGTGGCTACAGAGTCATAAACACAAAATCAAATAGGGGTAATGCAGGAGTAGGTTTAATAATGAATAAGAAAATAGGAATGCGGGTAAGCTACTACAAACAGCATAGTGAACGCATTATTGTGGCCAAGATAGATACGAAGTTCACGCCTACTACAGTAGTATAAGTTTATATGCCAATTAGCTCTGCAGATGACAAAGAAATTGAAGAAATGTATGATGAAATAAGAGAAATTATTCAGATAGTGAAGGGTCGAAAATTTAATAGTCATGGGTGACTGGAATTCGGTAGTAGGAAAAGGGATAGAAGGAAACATAGTAGGTGAATATGGATTGGGGCTAAGAAATGAAAGAGGAAGCCGCCTGGTAGAATTTTGCGCAGAGCACAACTTAATCATAGCTAACACTTGGTTCAAGAATCATAAAAGAAGGCTGTATACATGGAAGAAGCCTGGAGATACAGACAGGTTTCAGATAGATTATCTAATGGTAAGACAGAGATTTACGAACCAGGTTTTAAATTGTAAGACATTTCCAGGGGCAGATGTGGACTCTGACCACAATCTATTGCTTATGACCCGTAGATTAAAACTGAAGAAACTGCAAAAAGGTTGGAATTTAAGGAGATGGGACCTGGATAAACTGAAAGAACCAGAGGTTGTACAGAGTTTCAGGGAGAGCGTAAGGAACAATTGACAGGAATGGGGGAAAGAAATGCAGTAGAAGAAGAATGGGTAGCTTTGAGGGATGAAGTAGTGAAGGCAGCAGAGGATCAAATGGGTAAAAAGACGAGGGCTAGTAGAAATCCTTGGGTAACAGAAGATATATTGAATTTAATTGATGAAAGGAGAAAATACAAAAATGCAGTAAGTGAAGCAGGCAAAAAGGAATTCAAACGTCTCAAAAATGAGATTGACAGGAAGTGCAAAATGGCTAAGCAGGGATGGCTAGAGGACAAATGTAAGGATGTAGAGGCTTATCTCACCAGGGGTAAGATAGATACTGCCTACAGGAAAATTAAAGAGACCTTTGGAGATAAGAGAACCACATGCATGAACATCAAGAGCTCAGATGGAAACCCAGTTCTAAGCAAAGAAGGGAAAGCAGAAAGGTGGAAGGAGTATATAGAAGGTCTATACAAGGGCGATGTACTTTAGAACAATATTGTGAAAATGGAAGAGGATGTAGATGAAGATGAAATGGGAGATATGATACTGCGTGTAGAGTTTGACAGAGCACTGAAAGACCTGAGTCGAAACAAGGCCCCCGGAATAGACAACATTCCATTGGAACTACTGACGCCCTTGGGAGAGCCAGTCCTGACAAAACTCTACTATCTAGTGAGCAAGAGGTATGAAACAGGCGAAGTACCCTCAGACTACAAGAAGAATATAATAATTCCAATCCCAAAGAAAGCAGGTGTTGACAGATGTGAAAATTACCGAACAATCAGTTTAATAAGTCACAGCTGCAAAATATTAACGCGAATTCTTTACAGAAGAATGGAAAAACTAGTAGAAGCCGACCTCGGGGAAGATCAGTTTGGATTCCGTAGAAATGTTGGAACACGTGAGCCAATACTGACCCTACGACTCATCTTAGAAGCTAGATTAAGGAAGGGCAAACCTACGTTTCTAGCATTTGTAGACTTAGAGAAAGCTTTTGACAATGTTGCTTGGAATACTCTCTTTCAAATTCTGAAGATGGCAGGGGTAAAATACAGGGAGCGAAAGGCTTTTTACAATTTGTACGGAAACCACATGGCAGTTATAAGAGTCGAAGGGCATGAAAGGGAAGCAGTGGTTGGGAAGGGAGTGAGACAGGGCTGTAGCCTATCCCCGATGTTATTCAATCTGTATATTGAGCAAGCAGTAAAGGAAACAAAAGAAAAATTCGGAGTAGGTATTAAAATCCATGGAGAAGAAATAAAAACTTTGAGGTTCGCCGATGACATTGTAATTGTATCAGAGACAGAGACAGTTGAACGGAATGGATAGTGTCTTGAAAGGAGGATATAAGATGAACATCAACAAAAGCGAAACGAGGATAATGGAATGTAGTCGAATTAAGTCGGGTGGCGCTGAGGGAATCGGAGTAGGAAATGAGACACTTAAAGTAGTAAAGGAGTTTTGCTATTTGGGGAGCAAAGTAACTGATGATGGTCGAAGTAGAGAGGATATAAAATGTAGACTTGCAATGGCAAGGAAAGCGTTTCTGAAGAAGAGAAATTTGTTAACATCGAGTATAGATTTAAGTGTCAGGAAGTCGTTTCTGAAAGTATTTGTATGGAATTTAGCCATGTATGGAAGTGAAACATGGACGATAAATAGTTTGGGCAAGAGGAGAATAGAAGCTTTCGAAATGTGGTGCTACAGAAGAATGTTGAAGATTAGGTCGGTAGATCACGTAACTAATGAGGAAGTATTGAATAGGATTGGGCAGAAGAGAAGTTTGTGGCACAACTTGACTAGAAGAAGGGATCGGTTGGTAGGACATGTTCTGAGGCATCAAGGGATCACCAATTTAGTATTGGAGGGCAGTGTGGAGGGTAAAAATCGGAGAGGGAGACAAAGAGATGAATACACTAAGCAGATTCAGAAGGATGTAGGTTGCGGTAGGTACTGGGAGATGAAGAGGCTTGTACAGGATAGAGTAGCATGGAGAGCTGCATCAAACCAGTCTCAGGACTGAAGACCACCACAACAACAACAACAAGAAACGCAGGTTCCCAAACGTCGAACTAAATCAATAAACTCACATTGAGAAAATATGCTTTAGCAATGTTACAAAATATTATAACAGGAGGTGTATCGTGTTGTGCGGGTACATCAGTTACAGCCGTATCCACGTTCACTATACTCCAGAAATATGCAGGTGTAGGCTCGTTGTAAGTGGCTGAGCTGCTCCATTCACATGAAATTAGGAAATTGTCTGTGTCTGGGATTATTTGTTAAGTTATCTGGGTGAAACTAGAAGACATTCTGATACTAACACCAGGTGAGGAAAACTGGATTGAAATACTTCAATGATTTGAAACAGTACGCAGTGCTTCCTCATTGCATTGGAGCTCTAGATGGTAAACACGTCACAATAAAAATCAGGAACATTAAACTTCGTTATACTTCACTTCAAAACATTTTCTTCTATGATGCTGTCGGCGCTATGTGACTCTCTCGCTTTATCCGGTTAAACATTCGCGCTTACGGAAAAGCTATCTGCTCGCCAGAGATTCCGGTCTATTGGCATAACTAGCGGGAAAACCTTTGGATGTACCGAAACAAGGACCTTTAGCAGAGATGGCACTTCCCTGCGTGAACGTAGATGATGAAGCATTTGAGCTGGTGGAAAATTTAATGCGACCCTACAGCCGACTTATGGAAAAAGATATTTAACTATCGGGTAACTTTAGAACGTTGGTATGTTGAGTGCGTGTAATAAATGGAGAATACTGCATCTCGCAGTGTGAATTGTGCCTAACGCATTGCAAAAGCGATTACAGTACTTAACAACCATGTTCGAATGAGAAATGGATTCAAACATGATACATATCCCATGTATGACTGGACGACCCGTCATCAGCGGATAACGTTCTGGCTAACAGTACCAACTACCTATTGGTCGAAACGAGTAGACCATATAAGTGATTACTGCAATCTGGACAAATTAAACTTCTCTAACAAGAAGATTATATCTTTCATAATAAGAGATGGCTCCCCTGCTGGCATTGTCAGAAAACCATAATACAGGGTGCTTCGAAAACATTCGAAAGGTGTTTCCTGATTTCAAAACTCCATATTTATTGATAAAAACATTCTACAAACATGGGATGGATTGCAAAATATTCAAAAAAATCTCGAAGTTTTAGCTATGCTGTTACAAATGCTGTTACAAACACTGGACAGGAGCAGCACGAATAAATCTGGACGATAGCTAAATTTGATTCATAAACTTTACGGAATGAATCTGCTTTTATGCAAGTTATGGTGGCTATTATTCTGTTCTTCATTTCTTCTACGGCGCGAGATAAATGGGAGATGAACACAATTTCCTTCAGATATCACCATAAGAAAAAATCGCATGAGGTCATTTCTGGCGACCTTGGAGGCCAAGAATGCTGGGCAGTGTCTTGGGCTCCCGTGCCTCCTGTCCAGCGTCGAGGCAGAGTGTAATTGCGAAACTGAATTGCGTTGTTGTGCCAGTCTGGTGGAGCTCCACCCTGTTGGAAAACGGAGTCATCGGAGTCCTCCTGAATTTGTGGAAAAAGCGAGTTTTGTAGCATTTGAAGATAGCTCAGCGGTGGATAGGGTACACGGTCCCCCGAGACATTGCCCTGCATTCTTGGCCTCCAACATCGCCAGACATAGCCCCAAGCGATTTCTTCCAGTGAGGATATGTGAACGAAAGTGTGTTCCTCTCTCATTTACCTCGTGACAGAGAAGTAGTGAAGAACAGAATAACAACCGCCGTAACATCTGTAAAAGCAGATATATTGTGTAAAGTTTATAACGAATACAGCTATCGTCTAGATGTTGTTCGCGCTGGGCTACTGGTCACATAGAGCATGTGTGATAACATAGATTTTGTGAGTATTTGCAATTCATTCCTTGGTTGTAGTATGTTTTTATCAATAAATATTTACTTTTAAAATCAGGTCATTCTTTTTGAAACAGCCTGTTCAAATGGTTCAAATGGCTCTGAGCACTATGGGACTCAACTGCTGAGGTCATTAGTCCCCTAGAACTTAGAACTAGTTAAACCTAACTAACCTAAGGACATCACAAACATCCATGCCCGAGGCAGGATTCGAACCTGCGACCGTAGCGGTCTTGCGGTTCCAGACTGCAGCGCCTTTAACCGCACGGCCACTTCGGCCGGCAAACAGCCTGTATTTTGTTAATTCAGGTAGACTTGAACATGCAGAAGATATGAAGGAAAGTGTACTTGCTAACAATAAAGTTTTTCTGATCTACATTTTTCATTTTTTTTCTTAATCGTTTCCCTCAAAGAGGATCTAAACCAATTCTTCCCAGTCACGCGCTCTCAAAATTTTATTTTTATACAATTATAACGGAATATTCCAAAATGCTGTGTTTTTCTACTTCAACAATTAATAGCTCGATTTTAGTATTCACTCATTTTTCGCAATGCGCAACAAATAAAAATAACAAATACTTAGAAAATATGTCTGGTACGACGGAAACGCGGGATCAACTCAGTACATGAGCGCTACCTATCTTTATAACCGCTCGTCAACGTGCGTTTTTTATGCAATGCTGACGGAATATTCCAAAATTCTGTGTTTTTCTATTTCAACAATGAATAGCTCGATGTCAGTATTCACTCAGTTTTCGCAACGTGCAACAAAGAAAACTAAGAGAAATACTTACAAAATACGGCTGGTGCGACGGAAACCCGCAGTCAGCTCGACAGCACATGTACGCTACCTATCGTTCTAACCGCTCGTCAACGTGCGTTTCCGTCGATAGATATTTTGGACTCATGTGATCAGCTGTAAGTTGAATGTTGGATGTCTAAACGTGCGATTGGAAAACGCGAGTGAAATTTCCGTCGTGTGAACACAGCCCTACTTGGTTTCCGGAACGAGCGCTATGCAGTTCCACACTGCATCCTAACGAACAGAATTTGAGTGAGCGGATCACACACGAATTTTGTCATTGAATCGAAGAGTTCCTAGCCAACAGAACAGAGCACATCGTTCTTAAATGAGAAGAATCTTCGGATATATAGGTAGTTCTTGCGTCACAAGAAGTTTCACGGTTTATCAACAACAGTATAGAAGTATTACTACCGGAATGAGGCTCATTATCAACATCACTGTACCGAAAACCGATGATGTCCCTCTAGTCGTGAGCCTAACTGTGCCTTCCTGGATGGTGTATTCACTTAGACGCACCCGTCTTTCATTATGCGCAGTACTTCCAGGCCACAGTTTGTCTTGCGCTAGGGCAGTTGAAGCTGATAAAGCACTGTCTTTAAGGTCCACAAACCTATGCATCTACACTCCTGGAAATTGAAATAAGAACACCGTGAATTCATTGTCCCAGGAAGGGGAAACTTTATTGACACATTCCTGGGGTCAGATACATCACATGATCACACTGACAGAACCACAGGCACATAGACACAGGCAACAGAGCATGCACAATGTCGGCACTAATACAGTGTATATCCACCTTTCGCAGCAATGCAGGCTGCTATTCTCATGGAGACGATCGTAGAGATGCTGGATGTAGTCCTGTGGAACGGCTTGCCATGCCATTTCCACCTGGCGCCTCAGTTGGACCAGCGTTCGTGCTGGACGTGCAGACCGCGTGAGACGACGCTTCATCCAGTCCCAAACATGCTCAATGGGGGACAGATCCGGAGATCTTGCTGGCCAGGGTAGTTGACTTACACCTTCTAGAGCACGTTGGGTGGCACGGGATACATGCGGACGTGCATTGTCCTGTTGGAACAGCAAGTTCCCTTGCCGGTCTAGGAATGGTAGAACGATGGGTTCGATGACGGTTTGGATGTACCGTGCACTATTCAGTGTCCCCTCGACGATCACCAGTGGTGTACGGCCAGTGTAGGAGATCGCTCCCCACACCATGATGCCGGGTGTTGGCCCTGTGTGCCTCGGTCGTATGCCGTCCTGATTGTGGCGCTCACCTGCACGGCGCCAAACACGCATACGACCATCATTGGCACCAAGGCAGAAGCGACTCTCATCGCTGAAGATGACACGTCTCCATTCGTCCCTCCATTCACGCCTGTCGCGACACCACTGGAGGCGGGCTGCACGATGTTGGGGCGTGAGCGGAAGACGGCCTAACGGTGTGCGGGACCGTAGCCCAGCTTCATGGAGACGGCTGCGAATGGTCCTCGCCGATACCCCAGGAGCAACAGTGTCCCTAATTTGCTGGGAAGTGGCGGTGCGGTCCCCTACGGCACTGCGTAGGATCCTACGGTCTTGGCGTGCATCCGTGCGTCGCTGCGGTCCGGTCCCAGGTCGACGGGCACGTGCACCTTCCGCCGACCACTGGCGACAACATCGATGTACTGTGGAGACCTCACGCCCCACGTGTTGAGCAATTCGGCGGTACGTCCACCCGGCCTCCCGCATGCCCACTATACGCCCTCGCTCAAAGTCCGTCAACTGCACATACGGTTCACGTCCACGCTGTCGCAGCATGCTACCAGTGTTAAAGACTGCGATGGAGCTCCGTATGCCACGGCAAACTGGCTGACACTGGCGGCGGCGGTGCACAAATGCTGCGCAGCTAGCGCCATTCGACGGCCAACACCGCGGTTCCTGGTGTGTCCGCTGTGCCGTGCGTGTGATCATTGCTTGTACAGCCCTCTCGCAGTGTCCGGAGCAAGTATGGTGGGTCTGACACACCGGTGTCAATGTGTTCTTTTTTCCATTTCCAGGAGTGTAGCTATGTATTCCTATCTGTGTGCAATGAAATGCACTTCAGTGTACGAGCTTAAAACTGTCTCACGCAGGAATTGAGAGACACCGGTTTGGATTTTGTAGTTAGAATGATATTTTTGAGAACATTACAATTTCTGGTAAGGGATGAAATAGGGAGTGGGCGAGCTGAACGTTTTAAAAACCGGTGAGAAACTGCAAAGAACTTCTTCAGTCGTCAAATACGAAATATTATTAACATTAGGTACTTTATCAGTAGTTACTGATACGACGTACTACGAATATGGTGTCCCATTTTACCATGTTAAAGCCAATAATTCCCCTTTCACTAGTTCATAAGGCTGGACTCACTGCGTCAATTGTAAGATCCTTAATTCACCTCGTTTTCTTCCCTTCTCATGTTTCTGTTTGTTCTTGGATACTTTTTGAATAGTTAGTTTCATGTGTTCAGTACATCAGTTTCTGAATGAAAGAGTTCCTAAATAAATGAATATATTATTGGGTAACCTGCAGTTAATAGGGTTTCGATACAGTATGGCTGTCTGCAGATGGTAAACGCAAATGGTTTCATTAGTAACCCAGTCAATGATTCAAGTAGTTTCGTAGCAGCTCACACCCGGCTCCCTCGAGCGGAGTCGACCTAGGATTTCCTTCCCGTATACTTCTACACACTTTGCAGTAGACACAGCAGTCGCAGCCAAACTATTAAACAGCTCCTGGAGGGAATGGTCCCATTTGGCCACAGTTTTTTAAATGTTCATACTATCTGCGGGTATTTAAATGATTAGAACTGTAATGATCTGCGATGGATGTCTGGCTACAATACAGGAGGATCGCTATTTTGCGCGGCAAGCACATCGCAACAGCTTTGCATCTGCGCTTGTTAACCGGCCACAAGCAGTGGAGCAGTGGACACACTACATCGGGTGTCGTCCCGCGCCTTGGGTCAGAGACTGGGAAAGTCCAGGCTACTGAATCACTGTATCACACATACGGAGCAGTTGACACCACAACAGCCGGCCGCGGTGGCCGAGCGGTTCTAGGCGCTTCAGTCCAGAACCACGCGACTGCTACGGTCGCAGGTTCGAATCCTGCCTCGAGCATGGATGTGTGTGATGTCCTTAGGTTAGTTAGGTTTAAGTAGTTCTAAGTTCTAGGGGACTGATGACCTCAGTTGTAAAGTTCCATAGTGCTCAGAGCCATTTGAACCATTTGACACCACAACATAGGCGGATGTGTTTGAAATGGTGCCGTGACCAGGGAGTCTGGACGGCTAGAGAGTGGAGTCGCATCGTTTTTGACGTTAAATCTTGGTTGCACAGTACCTCGGATGACCAACTTCGGTGAGTGTGGTGGTGCCGAGGGGAAAGGACACATTCTGCTAACGTTTTAATGAGATATAAAGCTGTTACATCTAACGCCATGGTGTGGGGAGCCACATGGCATGATTTCAGGAACCCTAGGGTAGTGATCGAGTGAACTGTAAAGGCACAGAAGTAACTCACAGACAACCGGCATTCTCAAGCGCTACCGCTCATCAGACACTACCCTAGTGCCATCTTTCAACGCTAGTCCGCACACGGCACATGTCTCTTTGAACTACCTGCATGATGAGGGACTCCATGGACCAGCAAGTTCATCCATCCGTACTAATGGAATACTTCTGGTACAAACTGCACATCTCCGTCCCAGAGCCAGTATCCTCAGCTAGGCAGCAACGAGTTGTGACAGTGCTGTGTAGGAATGTTCCAGCTGTGTTGCCTCTGGCGCCTCTCCCAGCTTGGCGCCCCAAGCGGCTGCTAGTGTCTCTTAGGCCTTAAACTGGCGTCCGCGGAGTGTCTTGTGGAAGTTACGGGATGCCTGTGGAGTACTAAGCGAACCAATGCGTGTGATCCAACAGTAGATTTGTTGGTCACAGCAGCTGGTTCTGACGGATGCGGTTTTCCTCGAACCAAGGTACTCGCAATACACTCTTGACTCGGTGTAACGTGAAAAGACAGCGCCTACGTTACTCCAGAAATGGCGGGTCCTGGCGATCGCACGCACTGATACTGTACCTCTTGCCCACCCTACGGTTGCTGTCGGCCGGAGTGGCCGTGCGGTTCTCGGCGTTACAGGTTCGAATCCTGCCTCGGGCATGGATGTGTGTGATGTCCTTAGGTTAGTTAGGTTTAAGTAGTTCTAAGTTCTGGGGGACTGATGACCACAGCAGTTAAGTCCCATAGTGCTCAGAGCCATTTGAACCATTTGAACGGTTGCTGTCGGAGGCCAGTAAGGGGTCTTACCAGAACACGGTTTTATAGACTGTTATCGGTTTGTAAGGTACACGACCTAATTTTTTGGCTTGACTCGTTATTATCAGAGAGGTCGATCGTCTACTGTCGCTCTTATAGGCCATACATTTACTACAAAATTGATCATTCAACTCTTTTTAGTAAAAATACATGTTGGCGAATATATATATAAGTGCCCAGATAAATCTTGAAGGATTAATGATGTTGTCGAAACTAGACGATTCTAGTTTAAACCCAATAAATGTTTTTAAGTAATGTTCACAAATTTGCGAATGGTGGCCTCACATAAATTACGGTTTTCAAAGAAAAAATAACTAAACAATAATATTAATGTTTGTAGTGCGAGAACAGCATCGAATTCAGAAACACGGAAGAGCAAAGTTCGTTTAACTGCAGATTAATTCACACAAATCAACAGCAGACAGACATTCAAGTCGGAAAATACAGTTTCCCACTATCGATCGCAACGTAAAATAAATTCGGAATCCTGAATAATCATTGCGAAAACCATACAAAAGTTTGTCTTATATGAATATAAATGCCAAGTGCAGGTAATAATTATAGTTCAGTTGCCTCAAATCCCGTAACCAAAGTTACACAAAAATCAATCACCGAAAACACAGTCAAATAATTTAAGTGCACTGACAAGTAAAAATATTTAATTCCTCTCACAAAATTATTCCAAATCCTACAAAATCTTGCACGTACGTGAGACTTATGCGGCTGCTGGCCGCATGGCTCCTCGACTGACTGAGCAACGACCGATCGTCGACCAGCGCACAAAGCCAACATACAGACCAACGTGCGCCCTGCTGCTCGCCCTTACATATTTTTTGTGGGCTCACAGACTGCTGAATCCAAGGTACACTTAAATAATGACCAACATTCTAATTTAAAGCTAACTGAATATTCCGGATGGTTTTTAATTAAAGTGCAGCTACTCACAGAGGTCCAGTGTGGGCCATAATAATTGTACGCTAGCGAAACTTTGTGGATATTCTAAGACGTTAATGCGGAACCGATTTACACTTAAAAAAATTTAGTTCCAGTTTTGGCCACTAGGACATGTCTGGCGCTGTGAATGCAAGAAGAAGACCTATAGAAATGTTTCCATATGTAATGGATTAGAAATGGGACGTGGGCAGAAAAGGTCAAAGAAGCGAAAAAGGCATAATGTTTATGTTATTACTAACCACTGCTTACACAATTTGTCCAGTATGCGCACCGGAGACGACGCCGAGATTCTGTACAGTGCCAGATTTGAATCTGGTGGCCTAAACTGGAACTAATTTTTTCCGACATAAATCGATTTCGCATTAACGCATTAGTATTAGCATATTTACATATAATCTTTTAATAAATTCGGGTGTAATTCTTTATACACATGCGTTTAAAAAGCAGTTTGGTGTGGTGTTTACTGACGACGTCATCCTTCAGTTTACACACCATACGATCGTGTTGCTCCAGGGTTCAGTTGTTTTTAATTTCATAATCCATCACGATTAAAACAACTTTGACTTTCTTAGTATGTATCATAAAATTTTGAAGTGGCAAGGAGCTTATCTCATCGCTGCGACTTTTTTGGTGTACTTGGTTTTTCCATATCTTGTTTGTGGTATAGGACAGTCTCAATATATTCGAATCACCGAACACTCGGAAGTATTCTGTTCGCGGTGTCTCTAAATCACTTCCTCATAAATGTAACTACATAAAATATTAGTGCTGGAATGCACAGTGATATCACTACTACTAATATATTAATAGTAGAACTTAATCGAAACCGTCATATAAACTAGAACTGCTTAAGTCCTACGCATCCTGCTGAAAATTCCACGGAATAATTTCGTTTAATCAAGTGAAATATAAAACTGACGTGGAGCTCCCATTTGACGGGAACAATTCGGAAGTTTGCAGCCACTTCTGGCGCTATAGATGAGACAGAGATGTAACACGTCACGGAAAATTTTGTTTAAGACTTAAATTTTCGGTCAGTTCTTCATAAATAGGGAAATAGAAGGAACAGGGTAGTTGGATCTACCACGTCAGCGCTGTGTGTCACGGAGGGTTATCTTTTGTCCGTTGATGTCAGCAATAATTCTTGTTACAAATTGGCAGTACAAACTGTCAGCTGTAATAACAGTGATAAAGGAGTGAGCAAATACGTAAAAGATAAAGATTCAATAAACAGAGACCGAAAAGTAAACTGGTATTATCACAGCAGGCTATATTACGATAACAGTCAGAAACTATTTCGTTTGTCAAATTGTAGTCAAGTGATGAATATCTTCAAATTGCTCTTCAGCCATTTTGATTTATTTTTTCTGTGATTTCATTAATTGCTAAAGGGATATGCCGGGATGTTTCCTGAGGAAAGCAGCTGCCGCTGCCTTCTCCATCTTTCCCGGACGGAAATAAACTCCAAAATACCTCATTTCCTTAATTTAGACATTCCTGCACGAAGCAGAGGCTTACGAAATAAGAGTGGTCCGTATAGATAAAAAGCAAATACTGTTTTTTTGTTATTCTGATTTGACACCGCACCATTGTGTTTCTAGCGCATAACAAGTGGACAGAACGCTATCAGAAGACATACGTCATTCTGCTCCACACATTTAAAGAAAAACTGTTGTGAATTGATCTGACCACAATGTGTATATCGACGTTGCGGGTTGGATAGCCTTTGTTTACTGAGGTGTGTTTCTTTTCAGGCTACCTATTTTTTTTAGAATTAACTATCTAATTTATTACGAATCCTCATGAAAATGTATGACATGAATAACCCTTGTTTTATTTTATTTTTTAGCTTTTTTCACGTACTACTGGCTGCTGGCGGCTTTCTTCTGGCTAAACATCGTCGCCTTTAACGTCTGGCTGGGTGTGACGTAAGTAGAGATTTCAGAAGTCTCAAAACAATTAAGCAAAATTTCTGTTGTCTTTCGACACTGATTCGCTTGCTCGTCTACTCCCTGCCTGCAAGCAGCGGCCAACAAATTGTTTCTTTGGTGCTGTTAATTCGAATTTGCGGCAAAGCGAGGAAGCAAATATCAGTTACTTACCTTCTTGCCACATACTACGGACACTTGAATGTACAACAAGTGAGAGGTAATTTTATCAGGTCATTCACTTCTAAGAGCTGGAAAAGAAATGAGCGCCTGAAGTTCAAAAAATTAATTATTTCGTGTTTCAGTGGGCAATGGGGAGTGAGATGCTCTGCGTAAATACGTTCTCCACAAAGGGTTTAGGATCGGTAATAGCGCAGCAGCAGCAGCAGCAGCAGCAGCAGCAGAAGGTACATGCAAAGGACATGCTGATCTCATATGCTGAGGATGAAACGAAGCAACTAGAAAGTATCTATTTTGCACTGTGAAGTAGCTAACATACCTTACACAGACCTATCGAAAGAGTCTCACAGTATTTCAGTATTCGTTTAATAAATTGTCACTAGTCTGCATGGTATCAGATGACTGAAAACTAATATGTGATACTACCTCAACTTTTTATGCTGGTTCCAAATCTGTTTACAGTTTTTTCCTATCACGTACAGTTTTGCCGCAATCTGCTTCAAAGTATATTACTGTGCCAGTAGATTATGCGTACTGTTGGAGGGAAATTTTGTCAATACGGCACTGTATACCTTTCGGTTGCTACATCTGTTGATGCTAGTTGATATTGTGTGACCTTGAAAGTGTTGTTTATCTCACAGGTTTGCATTACCAGTGCTATATTTTGATTATTCTGTATATTTAAGACACTATTAATAGAATAGTTCGCCTATTGTTTGTACTTACTACAGTGTCAAAACGCAGGTGTGTGAATGACCCAAATGTTTTCTGTTGCATTTGTGTAAATTATACAATGCCTAAGCAAAGAATGGTTAAAACAAAGTTTGTGAAAAAAGCTTACCATGCATATTTTAAAATGAAACTTGGTCACCAAGACAAGTGATGAGTGCCAAAGACAGTTTGTCGCTATTGTGGTGAGGATTATGGAAAAAAAACACTCACGCCATTTGCGATTCCATTGGTGTGGAGGTAGCCTAAAAATCTTCTTAATGACTGTTACTTCTGTTTAGTTAATGTTAAGGGGTGCACTTCCAAAAATAAAAAAAAGTTGTGTATCCACAATTTGATTCAGCCATTAGGCCAGTTGCACATGGAGAAGATCTGATTGCTCCTTTTCCTCCAGCTGTTTTAGAGAAAATGCCAGAAGACGATGATGAAAATGAAGTTGATGCAATTACCGAAGACGATAGTGATATCTACCACCCTAAAGACGACTATACTCCACAATTATTCTCGCAGAGCGAGCTTAATGGTCTCGTACGAGATTTGAATTTGTAGCAGGAATCTACGAAATAGCTTGGCTCCCGGTTAAAAAGTAAGAAACTTCTGGATTACTCATGGTACAGACATAAAGAGGAAGAACTGGTTTCTTTATTCTCACAGAAAGATTCCTTAGTTTACTGCAGTAACGCAAACGATTTAATGCACTTCTCTGGCACCACTGAACATGCTCCTGTCCAGTGGGGATTTTTTCTAGACTCATCAACGAGGAGCCTGAAGGTGTGTTACTGCATAATGGGAACGTGTATGGGTCCATTCCTGAAGCTCATTCAGTTCAACTGAAAGAGGCGTATGAGTAAATGAAGATACTCTTAACAAGAATCCATTAAGAGGAACACATGGCTTATCTGTGGTGACTTCAAAATTATTGGAATTATATTAAGACAAGAAGCTGGATTCACAAAAATGCCTTACTTTATATGCGAATGGGACACTCGGGCACATTGGAGAGTGAGAGTTTGGCCAGAGCGGAGAAGTTTTGTGCCTGGAACTAATAATACCCTGCAAGGGCCGCTCGTAGAAACACAAAAAAAAGAAACTCTTGCTTCCACCACTACACACACAACAGGGCGTGATGAAGCAGTTTGTAAACGCTGTCTCACACAATGGACCCTGCTTCAAGTAACTTTTCAACAAATTTCCCTTCATCACAACGAGTCAATTTTTGTTGGTCTCAGATAAAGAAATTGATAAGGACGAAGATTTTGATGAGACAATGAAGAGGAGAGAAAAAGACGCATGATCCGCCTTGCGATCTGTTACCGAGATCTTTCTGGGAATAAGAAAGATCCTAAAGCATTTGCTGACAAAATGTTGCAAAATTTCGAGAAGATGGGATGTAATATGAGTTTGAATGTCTACTTTCTACACTAACGTGTCGACCACTTTCCAGAAAAGTTGGGACATTATAGTGAAGCGCAGGATAAACGTTTTAACCAAGATATTAAGGAGATGGAGAGGAGGTACCGCGGGAACTGGCCAAACTATTATGGCCGAATATTGTTCGATGTTGAAGAGGGAGAGTCATCATATACAAGGATCTGCGAGGAAGTGAAAGAAGAGAAAGTTTAAAAATTAATGAAAGACTGTTGACTTCATGTTTTTAGACAAGGTAGTCAAGAAATAAATTAGGGAGATTCTGTAGAGTATATTTTAAACGTATTTTATTTTTTAAATGTGCTTAGGTTAAAAACTCGCCTTGTTTGAAGTGGTGCTTGAATAGATTTGTGGGCTCAGAAGTAAAAATCGTCAAAATATTAGTCTTATTTGTTGTAAATACCTGACGCGACAGACAAAAAAGGAAGTTATTTCTAGAATCAGCATAAAATATTGATTCAATAACACCTATATTCAACAAATCATCTGACAAAAAGTTTTAAAATGCAGACTAGTGTTACCTATCTGGCTTCTGTTCCTGTTAGTGACATAAATAATAATGATTATGGTAGAAAAGTCTCTTCTTACCGCACGTAGGTAACTGGCACCTCAGGTAAATAATATGGTTCAAATGGCTCTGAGCACTATGGGACTTAACTTCTGAGGTCATCAGTCCCCTAGAACTTAGAACTACTTAAACCTAACCAATCTAAGGACATCACACATATCCATGCCCAAGGCAGGATTCGAACCTGCGACCGTAGCGGTCGCGCGGTTCCAGACTGTAGTGCCTAGAACCGCTCGGCCACTCCGGCCAGCGGTAAATAATATTAACTTACACAATTATTTAGTTCTCTTATAATTATATCTCATGCGGAGTTAAGATTTTTGAGACGCTAGACTGTTCGGAAAGATAAACGATCAGATCCCCTGCAGCTACTTTTGTTTCCCGTGGTTTTCCTAAATCACTTAAATGCCTCAGGATGTACTTTGAGTTGGCCACGATCGATTCCCTTCCCTATCTTTCTTCAGTCAAGCTAGTCACATTTCTAACAATCATTTAAATAAAAAACTTTTTAATATAACCCCTTTCTAAAAAAAGACTAAAAATTATAAAAATTTCTCCTAGTCTCATACGGGCTGTTAAGCCCCTACGGATAGTTCTGAAAATTTGTGCTTGTAATGTTTAATAGCTTTGATAATACATACAAAATTTAAAAACAAAAACGTGCGGCAAATACTGTACATAGCGAAACTTCCTGGCAGATTAAAACTGTGTGCGCGGACCGAGACTCGAACTCGGGACCTCCTCACAGCTCTACTTCTGCCAGTACCTCGCCTCCTACCTTCCAAACTTAACAGAAGCTCTCCTGCGAACCTTGCAGAACTAGCACTCCTGAAAGAAAGGCTCGCAGGAGAGCTTCTGTAAAGTTTGGAAGGTAGGAGGCGAGGTACTGGCAGAAGTAGAGCCGTGCGGACGGGGCGTGAGTCGTGCTTGGGTAGCTCAGTTGGTAGAGCACTTGCCCGCGAAAGGCAGAGGTCCCGAGTGCGAGTCTCGGTCCGGCACACAGTTTTAATCTGCCAGGAAGTTTCATATCAGCGCACACTCCTCTGCAGAGTGAAAATCTCATTCTGGTTACTGTACATAGTGTTCATTTCGACTGAAGACATTGAAATATCTCGACGTTACACATGGGATCAAAAAACAGGTATAATCCCAATTTGTTTGTCTCCGAGGGGGACACCCAATGATACAATACTCGACCCCCCTCCCCACCCGCCCTCACTCACCGTGCGTGGTTGGCGGGTGTCAGCTTCGAAATCTTCAATGGGAATCGCCGATTTTTATTGCTAGTTATCATTCCACGGAAAAATCTTCATATGCCTACTTTTCGTCTTAAGCATTTTCTTTGTTTCGCCACAGATGGCGCTGTAATTGGAGGAATAAAAATGGGTACACAATTGTAATTTACGAGATCCTCCTCAGTAGCCCCTGAACGTCCAATGGCATGTGGGACCCAACCTCCATGCTGCAAGGGTAGGACAGGCCAGTACTCCATAATTTCGAATTGTAAACCCCGTTCGCAACATGGCCGTGGCTCGAGGTGAACGCTACTCTATTTTTTCAATTAGAATAATGTTCAAACGTAGTACCACAGACTTCAGTACACTTAGTGATCCGCTTTTCAAATGACTGTACGCGGGACAGAAGCATATTTGCGGTAATATCAGCATAGGCGTTTCCGATGCGGTCGACCATGTCTTCACGGCCTATTGGAACTTGCTGGTACACCATATCTTTTAAATATACCCTCAGAAAGAAATCCGGTGACGTCATATCCAGCGACCTACCGGGCGAATTAATAGGGTCACCTCTGCTGATACAACGACCAGTGTAAGAACGGTTTAATACCTTTCGTACTTCATTTGCGTAATGCGCAGGGCAACAGTCATGCTGAAACCACATACGTTGTCGAACGTCCAGGGCAACATGCTGCAGTACCACCAGTAGTTCCTGCTACAAAACCGTTTGACATTTGCGTCAATTCAACGTACCATGGATAAAATTCGGACTAATGAGTTTGTTCCGCATGATGCCACACCATATGTTAACCAAGGACATTGACTTGCCATAACCAGGGGCGATTGTGTACACTTCAGTAATGCATGTTACGTCGGTTAACGCTACCATGGTTTGTGAATGCAGACTCAACGGAAAATAGTACTTCGGCAAAGAAAGTGGGGGTCGTTTGCATTTGTTGACGTGCCCATTCACAAAACAGTATCGACTACGTAAATCGACGCCCTGAAGTTCTTAATGCAGTGACACATGGTATGGATGATACTTATGACGATGCAGTATTGTAACAATATCCATGGGTTGTGATGCACTGCCGCTGGTAAAGCTATTTAATTAGCTTGTCCTGTAACATGTTTGCTTCGTTTCCTTTTGCCGTTCTGTACGACGCCATCAGACATAAAGGCGTTCACAATCTTGTAAAATAACGAACGTGAGCGAGCTTTCTCTGGAAAACGCTCGACCTACAAGGCAAAAGCAGCCTCAATATTTTTACTACACTCTCCGTAAATCAGGATCATTTCATTTTTTTCTTCCGTGGTTGCAACATTCATCGTCCACTTGCAAGTTCGTTCTCGAGATGATAGGTAGATGTGCAGGCAATGAACACTGCACAAGTATTGTCATGTTTAGAGCCGCTATCTGTTCTACATCTGCACGATAACGTGAGCTCAGATCACAGTGCCTGATATGATGGGTCGCTGCACGATAACGTGAGCTCCAATCGCAATGCCTGATATGATGGGTCGTAGTTCGCCACATGGCCACGGTGGTGCGTCGAGTAGTCCCCTGTTCGGTATGTCCAAGGAATACGAAGTTGCGAATGGGGTTTCCAGTTAGCAGTTATGAAATAGTGGCCCGTCCTACACTCGCAGCTTGGAGTTGGGATCCCACGTGGCATTGGATACTCAAGGGTCATTGAGTAGCATGGCGTAAATTACGTTTTCACCCATTTCTATTCCTCCGATTACAGCGCCATCTCTGGCAAACCGAAGGAAATGCTTCAAAGAAAACGTATGTAGATTTCACCGTACAATCTTAATCTGTGATAAAAAATGGGGGTTTCCATTGAAGATTTAAAAAGTTGCCTCCCCCCCCTGCACAGGGTTGGAGGTCGAGTGTGTTATAGTTGGATGTCCCCCTCTGAGCCAAACAAACTGGAATCATAACTTTTTTTGATTCGGTATGTAGTTTTCGAGACATTGAAAAGTTTTCTGTTAAAATAAACACTCTGTAGATAATTTATGGATGAAAAGTTAACCTGTCTCGCAGTTTTATTTCCCTGCAAACGGTATGAGCTGTTGTGTGATTTTTCAACGACAGCTCAAAAATGGCTCTGAGCACTATGGGACTTAACTTCTGTGGTCATCAGTCCCATAGAACTTAGAACTACTTAAACCTAACTAACCTAAGGACATCACATACATCCAAGCCCGAGGCAGGATTCGGACCTGCGACCGTAGCGGTCACGCGGTTCCAGACTGAAGCGCCTAGAACCACTCGCCCAAACGGCCGGCCAACGACAGCTACTCTGTACAGTCCTTACTGTTACCTATTGCACGCGCCCCACGTTTTTCGTTTTGCATTTCACATGTATTGTCATATCCATTAAAAATTCACAAGCATTTTCAAGACATCTGCATGGGGTTATAAATCTTTTTGGGATTATGAGAAATTATTTTATACTTTTTACTCGGTTTTAAAATGCATTATATTAAAAAGTTGTCTATTTAAATACTTATTTTTTGTTTTCTTACACTGGGTATGTGAAATATTTCAATAATTTCACACATTTTGATGAAATTACAACACAGACATTTGCTAAATTTAGATTTCTTTCAGTTTCTGTTAACTTGAATCAACCAATATATTACTTCTCCCTACGTTTATCGAAATACCGTGAAAGTAAAAATTATAAAGGATAGATCTCACACGGACGCCTACCAGCAATCTTTCAGACCGCGAAATATTCGCAACTGGAACAAGAAGAGGGTGGAAATAGCAGCGATACAAAGAGCACCCTGCGTCCCACGGCAGACAGAAAGCGACATAATATTGCACTGTCATCCAGAGCTGAGCTATATTGAAAGTCTCAAGTCTTCTAGCTCATTGAGACGTTAGTTTGAAATAAATTGCAAAATTTGTACCGAACAGACAGAAAAGGTACATTCCGCCAGACACCGGGCAAGAAAGTGAGTTAATTTCAACGATAATGGTAGCAAAGACAAACGTAAGGTCAGATTTCAACAACAGAGTATGATAGCAGTGCCCAAAACGTGAAGAAATGAAAAGAGTACAAATTAGGTAAAAATGTGCAAGAAGAACTAGATAAATTGTTACCACTTACTGTTAATGGTGAAGGTAACAAAAGTCTGAAATTAACTACTTTTATGTCAATTTTGTAATGCCATTTGTAGCACTTTATGCACAGAGTATATCAGAGTTAATTGTAAATACTCTAACATTCTGCGTGGTGTCTGTTTGTTCTAAGTCGTATCTCCCTACCACTTTCGCGCAACGACGCTCTGAGCGTGTTTTTTAGGGAATTGACTAGTTTGAACCTGGGACCTGTTGCTGGTAAGGAGACGCCAGACCACACATGACATGTAGAGTTCAGAAGAGTTCAGTGAGATTAGCGATGGTATAGTCAAATACTTAATGATTTCAGCGTCAGCTCCACTGCACTCCCTGCAAAAGAATCTTAATACTAACTAAATTTAGTGGAAGGGGTTCAAGGCTTTCCTATTTTTAGTTATCTGGTAAAATAACGTGGAAAAAGCAGTTAAGTTTAACATTGGAAATTTTATTCTACTCACAAAACATTGTTTATAAATTGCACTATTGATAAAAGGAAATGTTTTAATACAGGATGATAAAAACCAACTGTGTTCAACAATAATGTGAACGAATATTCCATGAATGGGTTTCCAAGTTCTACAATGGATCGAAGGATGACCTATGCCATATCACATCTATAATCTAGGTTTAAGTTAAGTTTCATAAAAAGAGAAAACTGTCAAAATGGTCTACAGTGACCCTCAATTATCTTTAATTACTTATCTAACTTGTCGTAAATTACAGTGGCTGATGTGGCTTCTCAATAATTATGTAACAGAAAAATCATCGCATTTCAGATTTTAACTTCACGTAGCAAATGTGAACACCATGAGACTTAATTGACGATCGACACTAGTATTACGTAAAAAGGGGATGTAACAGATGAGACTTCTGCAGTTCTGGTGGAAGCCTTATGCACTCAAAAATGCGGCATCGCAAGCATTCATTACCTTGTCTGTGTTTAGGCAGCGTCAGGGGGCGGCGGGCGGCGCAGCTCCACCTTCGACGTCTCGGAAGCAACTCTCTCCTAACTTCTCCTTCCTACAATTTACCGAAGTTGGTTTAAAAAAAGCTATCTGGCTGTGTTTTCAACTGTCCAATCAGGATCTCAATGTTAACCTTAAGCTCCGCCTACAAAAGTTCTGTCGATCCAATGAGAAACGTTATACTTTTCGTGGTGGGGCAATGTTTTTAACGTTTGCAACATAACAGAGACGCGAAAAAGTCTCACGCTAAAACTTGCAGCTGGTGTGGCCCTTTCAGTGTTATCGTAAGATCTATACTGTTCTTCTGGAGGGCTCTATCTTTTAACATCGGCTGGGGGTGGTTCTGGCGGTCGGCTAGCGACGTGGGTGTCCGTCCCTTATCGTAGGGCCTCCTAGCCTACACGATTCTGCTCTCGGCTTCTGTTCTCGTTTCTCCCCTCGGAACTGCGTCTGGTTCACGGTGGGAAGGTATGACATGCATTTAGGCGTTCTTGTGTTAGTCTGTGGTATTCCATTTGCTCACTCGTTGATCGTATTACATTGGTTAATTTAATGTAAGGATTTATTTGGAGCTATGTGACATACTGCCGGATTTGCTATCATGTCAGGATTTTCATGGAAGGTGTTGGATTTGCCTGACACCTTACAATACGTTTCAGAGAAATACACGGTAAAGCCACAATGATGTGACCACCTGTCAAAAGCCTGAATAACCACCTTTTGCAGCGCAGACCGGTGCGAAATTGCGGGGAGTGAGTCTGAGGTTCTGGAAGCTACCGACAGGCTTGTGGAGCCGCCTCCAGTACCGAGGCCAGCTGCGCTAGGTCTCTCGGGTGAGGATCCATGGGGCGAAGAGCCCCATCGATGCGGTCGCACAGATTCTCGATTGGGTAGAAATCCGGGGAGTTTGGTGGCTAGGGGAATACGGTAAAGTCGTCTGGGAGTCTTCGAATCACGCGCATACACTGCGAGCTGTGTGACACGTTGCACTGTCCTGTAGATGACTTCGTGTCGAGGAAAAACAAACAGTATGTAGGGGTGGACATGGGCCCCACGGGTAAATGCATATTTGTATTGATAGATTGTGTCTTCCATAATGACGAGCTCACTCAGACCGTTACGCTCCCTCCTCTGGCCTGGAACCTTCGACGATTGTTTCAGGGTGTTTGCATGCAGACGTTCCACGCAGTAAGCGCCAGTGGCCTTGTGTCCAATTCACTTGTAAAGGCCAAATGTCGCCACTCGGTGGACGTAGAGTTGCGGACTGGCGTGCAGATTCCAGCCTTCGTCGCCGTTGAATAATACGTCGGCATAGGTGCGAGAACCAGGCGCCTGCTTCTGAGGCCCAAACGCAGTTCGCTGAACTGTAGTTGAGGAGACACTGTTCGTACCCCCTTGTTTCATCTGTGCGGGCAGTTGCTCAGCAATCGCACGTTTATTCATACGTACACTTCGTCGCAGCCGTCGTTCACCCGTGTCTGTGCTGTACCACAATTACCTCGGCGCTAGTTTTGGACAGCGCCATTTTGGCATGCACTTTACACATTAATCACAGTAGCAAGCGAACAGTTTACAAACTTAGCCGTTTCGTAAATGCTTGCACCCTTGATGAGAAAGCCCTTTTGGATGTCAGATAAATCGCTCCGTTTCCTCATTACGATAGCGACTAAACTGTTTTCCCGACCACCTGACCCACTTTATGTACCCACCACTGCTAGTGCTGCCACCCGCCGTCTGTGAGTGGTTATTGCACGTCGACGTCGAACACGACAGCGGCTGGATTGGTGTGACTGGGTGGTGAAGATTTTGATTGTCACTTCCCTCTGTGTTTTTGTACCTACACTCTTTTTCCATTCCCGCAGATTCTTGTTGAAATTAGATATATGGAGCTAATGAACAAACGATTTATGAACGAATGAATGGAAAATAATGTCGAGAACTGAGGAAATTAACTTGGCTTTGAAGGCGTTGTAGCTATTATTTAGAGGAAATGTTATTGTCTCTTCCAGTTTTCTAGACGCACGGTAAAGGCTATATACGTTTCTGAACGAGCTCCAGTCTAATTACGTCTAATTATGTCACTACGATCCTTGTTCGATATCTGTTTAAGGAGGGGAGATAAGTTTTTACAATTCTGTGCGAAGGGAGGGTAGTGATATTTGAAATATAGCTGTTCACGCGATCCAGGACCCCTTATTTGTAAAATATAGACTTGCTGTTCGTTGAAACATTGTAGCGTTCTCGAGTCGTTAGACGTGTTCCAGTTATCATGTTGACCTTCCCACAATACTGCCTTCAACATAACAATTTTTTCCAGTTCGTTCAACATAATGAAGATCTCGAAACAGGCTATTAGTATTAAAGAATGGGTCGCACGTTTGTTTCACAAGGCGCTTTCTTAGCCTAGTCCCGTCTTCATCATTGCAACATACGTGCGATCGCCCATTTCGCTTAAGTACCGTCTAGATGTGAGAACTGTGCTATTAGCTCTACACATATTTTTCTTACTCAACGAAACAAGGATCTCTGAAAAAGCATTTATAATCACCTAAAAAATAAAATTATTGAAAATAAGTAAAGTATTTGAAATGCTTCCACTAAATACTAAGCAAGACCATGTAAGATGCCGGTCGTTGTGGCCGAGCGGTTCTAGGCGCTTCAGTTCGGAACCGCGCTGCTGCTACAGTCGTAGGTTCGAATCCTGCCTCGGGCACGGATGTGTGTGATGTCCTTAGGTTAGTTAGGTTTAAGTAGTTCTAAGTCTAGGGGACTGATGATGGTTCAAATGGCTCTGAGCACTATGGGACTTAACTTCTAAGGTCATCAGCCCCCTAGAACTTAGAACTACTTAAACCTAACTAACCTAAGGACGTCACACACATCCATGCCCCAGGCAGGATTCGAACCTGCGACCGTAGCGGTCGCGCGGTTCCAGACTGTAGCGCCTAGAACCGCTCGGTCACCACGGCCGGCAGTCGGACTGGTCTAAGCGGAGTTATCTGCAGTGATTTCAGAGCAGCTGACGGAATTCTATTCGTGTATCTAGGGGCTTCTGCATGTCGTGTCATGGGTGCGGGCACTGTTAGTACTGACAGTTTCATTTTAAATAGACGGAATGGTGCTAGTTAGTCACTGTATTTGTGTGAAGACTCGGTCTTTTCGTGCGTACAATTTCTTTGGAGCAAATGTATCAGGAGTTGTTACTGTTTCCTGAACAAAGTCAGAAGTTCTAAAACGCTCATAGTGTTTGTCATTTCAGTATTTATTCCTTCTGTATTAAGGGAATTTAAACAACATAGTCGAGTCAAGACTCCCTCTCACTAAAGCCATGTGGCTATTTTCCATCTTCTCCAAGCTTGACGCCCAGTCCTAAGCGACACCCACGTTTGGGATGTGACTAAGTCTGTGCACCGTCCTGCAGTCAGGACTAAGTCTGTGCACCGTCCTGCAGTCAGCACACTCCTGGTTAAGCGCGGGAGGTTAAATCCTTTTGTACTTCACACAGGTCAACGTTTGTGGTCTCACAGTGAAGGAAAAACGTGACCAGGCCGCTCGCCTATTTCGATCGCTTTTTGATGTGCGAATAAGTTCTAGTGCACTGTCTCATGGTTTCTAAGTCTTCCGCAAATGGCTGGAGGTAGACTACGAGAAAGCAAGCTCTCATCCGAAACTGGCGACATGCCTAATGAGTTAGCTAGTGAGTTATACTTACCATAAACTATTTTCGAGCAACTATGTGGAACACTGATTCATATTCGGCAAATCTGAGTCAAGCACCAACTAAATTTGGTGCTGAGACCACTGCGGTACGATTATAGTTGTGTGACAGAGACAACTGTCCTGGTGGAAAACGACAAGTCCCATACGTAAGGTATCAAATAGGGTGTATATGGCCTAAACAGTATTCACGCAGTTGACAGATTTTATAATATAATTTATTTATTTTGAACAGCCCTGTAACATATACTGCTGCAATGAGGATACGTACGTCTCACGGTGTGTGTGTGTGTGTGTGTGTGTGTGTGTGTGTGTGTGTGTGTAGAGCTTATTGGCTCATCGTGTAGCCTACAAGAACGTCCACGTGATGAAATAGGAGGCTTAGACTAATTCATCGACTAGAAAGCTCGTTTATATTTTTAGATGAGGCACTCACGATGTTACACCACACACTGCAATTTTTACTAACATCTTAGTGACAAGAGTGGCACGCGAACGGATTTCTAACTGTTGTCGAGTGCATTTGCAACAAGGTATGGTGGACAGTATGCTTCGAAACAACCGACCATCGCATTCTCATCCGTATGTTGCGTCACAAACAAGTGCTTATCCCGCTGTATAAAACAAGCATACCTCTGCCAGATTCACTATCATTTTCTGGTACATACGGATGATAACAAGATAAAGTAAGGCGAGCTACAACCGTTATACCCGTTCCCAAACAATGGGCCATCACAAAATTCCGTCTTTCGACTTAAATTGACGTAATTCTGATGCATTTTGTCCCTAGCGAGTGACCTGAGAAGGTGATTCCAAAACTGAAAGTAAGTCACACGTTTTGATAGAGCGATTTCATTTCTTCCCGAACTCGATGTTACATTTGACCAAATTCGGTGTTACTTTTGGCCAAATTCGATGTTGCGTTTGGTCAAATTCGATGATGCTTTTTGCCAAATCCGGCGCAGTTCCTTTTCAAATTCGGTATTACTTTTTTGCCAAATTCGGTGTAATTTTTTCCGAATTTGGTGTTTACGAAATTCGATGTTATGTTTTGCTAAAATTAGTGATTTGTTTCCCAAAGTCGATGTTATTTTCGGTCTCACATAAAAGTTTCTTACACAGGAAATGAACCGTTATTTTAAGATTGTACGGAAACCTCAGATTTGAAGTCAAAATGCAACTTTAACATTCATTGCAAATATTAGTGAACTGCCTTCCTCAGATTTACGAAATTTTTAAATTACAAATTTCGTGGAACCTCACTCAAGCCGCCGATGTTGCGGTATTTCATTAAAAGCCGATATTTTCGCGATATTTTTTATGTTACGTTTTTCGCGAAATTTTCCTGTCCCTACTTATGGCCTAAAAACCCCTTTCTGGGTAGTAAAATAGCTGCAATAGCTGTGCTGTCAGGTGAGACCTTTCGCTTTCTCTGAGAGTTAGGGCGGTCTGGGGCAGCACCTCCTGAAAAAAGGAAGCCTGTGCACGAGTCCGTGAGGTCATCGCGCGTAGTTCGAAACATGTTTTGACGTCACGTAATAAGTGCACACGATCCGTTTCTTTTAGCAGGTACAGCAAGGGGGTCGGCACACGGTCACATCACAGGCTCCAGGATACGATTCTACACTTCTGTTTTGCTTTATTCGTGAGGAATGTTTGCGTGATGGCACTGCTTGTAGGGTATCGACATCTCCATCTCCATCTACGAGGGCAGTTCAATAAGTAATGCAACACATTTTTTTTCTGAAACAGGGGTTGTTTTATTCAGCATTGAAATACACCAGGTTATTTCCCAATCTTTTAGCTACACAACACTATTTTTCAACGTAATCTCCATTCAATGCTACGGCCTTATGCCACCTTGAAATGAGGGCCTGTATGCCTGCACGGTACCATTCCACTGGTCGATGTCGGAGCCAACGTCGTACTGCATCAATAACTTCTTCATCATTCGCGTAGTGCCTCCCACGGATTGCGTCCTTCATTGGGCCAAACATATGGAAATCCGACGGTGCGAGATCGGGGCTGTAGGGTGCATGAGGAAGAACAGTCCACTGAAGTTTTGTGAGCTCCTCTCGGGTGCGAAGACTTGTGTGAGGTCTTGCGTTGTCATGAAGAAGGAGAAGTTCGTTCAGATTTTTGTGCCTACATACACGCTGAAGTCGTTTCTTCAATTTCTGAAGAGTAGCACAATACACTTCAGAGTTGATCGTTTGACCATGGGGAAGGACATCGAACAGAATAACCCCTTCAGCGTCCCAGAAGACTGTAACCGTGACTTTACCGGGTGAGGGTATGGCTTTAAGCTTTTTCTTGGTAGGGGAGTGGGTGTGGCGCCACTCCATTGATTGCCGTTTTGTTTCAGGTTCGAAGTGATGAACCCATGTTTCATCTCCTGTAACAATCTTTGACAAGAAATTGTCACCCTCAGCCACATGACGAGCAAGCAGTTCCGCACAGATGGTTCTCCTTTGCTCTTTATGGTGTTCGGTTAGACAACGAGGGACCCAGCGGGAACAAACCTTTGAATATCCCAACTGGTGAACAATTGTGACAGCACTACCAACAGAGATGTCAAGTTGAGCACTGAGTTGTTTGATGGTGATCCGTCGATCATCTCGAACGAGTGTGTTCGCACGCTCCGCCATTGCAGGAGTCACAGCTGTGCACGGCCGGCCCGCACGTGGGAGATCAGACAGTCTTGCTTGACCTTGCGGCGATGATGACACACGCTTTGCCCAACAACTCACCGTGCTTTTGTCCACTGCCAGATCACCGTAGACATTCTGCAAGCGCCTATGAATATCTGAGATGCCCTGGTTTTCCGCCAAAAGAAACTCGATCACTGCCCGTTGTTTGCAATGCACATCCGTTACAGACGCCATTTTAACAGCTCCGTACAGCGCTGCCACCTGTCGGAAGTCAATGAAACTATACGAGACGAAGCGGGAATGTTTGAAAATATTCCACAAGAAATTTGCGGTTTTTTCAACCAAAATTGGCCGAGAAAAAAAAATGTGTTGCATTACTTATTGAACTGTCCTCGTACATAACTATTCTGCAGTTCATAGTTAAGTTCTTGCCAGAGTGTTCACTGAATGACTTTCAATCTATTTCTGCACTGTTCCATTCAAATAGCATGGGAAAAGGACCTACACTTAAATCTTTCCGTGCGAGATCAGATTTCTCTTATTTTATTACGATGATCATTTTTGCCTATGTAGGTGGGAGTAAACAGAATATTTTCACATTCGGAGGGGAAAGTTGGAGATTGAAATTTCATGAAAAGAACTTGCCACAACGGGAAACACCTTTGTTTTAATGACTGCTACTCCAGCTCGCTTGTCATGTCCGTGACACTCTTTACCGTAGTACAAAACGTGTTGCCCATCTTTCAAGTTTCACGATGCCCTTCATCTGACCTTTCTGGTAAGGATTTCATACCGCAAAGCAATAGACTACAAGAGGATGGACAAGCATAATGTACAGTCTATCTTAAGTAAATTTGTTGCATCATCTAAGTGTTCTGCCAATAAAACGCAATCTTTGGTTCGCCTTCCCACAACATTTTCTGTGTTCGGCTAATTTAAGTTATTCGTAATTTCAATCCGTTGACATTTGATTGAATTGACAGTCTTTAGTGGTTTACTGTCCAACCGAAATTTAACGAATTTCTTTTAATACTCATATGGATAACTTCACACTTTTTATTGTTTAGAGGCAACTCTCACATTCCACGCCATATCAGATATTCTGTACAAATAATTTTGTGATTGTGTTTGAGCTTTTGAGGACTTTACTAGACAGTAAACGACAGCATCATCTGCAAACAATCCAAGAAGGCTGCTTAGATTGTTTCCTAAATAGTTTATGTAAGTTTAGAACTCCAGAGGGGCTTCCTTGGGGAACACCAAATATCGCTTCTGTTTCACTCGATTATTTCTCGTCATTTATTACGAACTGACAGGAAAACACGAATCCAGTCGCACAACTGAGACGATACTCCATAGACACACAATTTGATTAGAAGCCGCTTTTGAGGAATGGTGCCAAAATTCTAGAAATGTAGAAATAAGGAATCAACTTGAGATCCTCTGTTTATAGAATTCATTGCTTCTTGTGAGTAAAGATCGAGTTGTGTTTCGCAAGAACGATGTTTTCTGCATCCCTGCTGACTGTGTCACTACATAATTTTCCTCGAGGTAATTCGCGATGTTCGAATACATCGTATGTTCCATACCCTGCTGTAATTCTTAAGTCATTGATATGAGTCTGCACTTCAGCGAAATTCTTCGATTTCCTTTCTTGAGTATTGTTGTGACTTGTACAACTTTCCAGTCCTTAGGTACGGATCTTTCTTCGAGTGAGTGGTTGCATATGATGGTAAATATGAAACTATGAAATCCGCAGACTTAGAAAGGAACCGAACTAGTATACAATCTGGCCCGGAAGAATTGCTTTTTTAAGTAATTTGAGTTTCTTTGCTACACCAAGAGTATGTGCTTGGTTCAAATGGCTCTGAGCACTATGCGACTTAACTTCTGAGGTCATCAGTCGCCTAGAACTTAGAACTAATTAAACCTAACTAACCTAAGGACATCACACACATCCATGCCCGAGGCAGGATTCGAACCTGCGACCGCAGCGTCGCTCGGTTCCAGACTGTAGCGCCTAGAACCGCACTGCCACTCCGGCCGGCGTATGTGCTTGTAAGTTGCTTTTGTTGGTAGCTGTTCTTGGTTCTAATTCTGAAGTGTTTACTGTATCATTCTCGGTGAACGAATTGCGGAAAACCGTGTTTAGTAACTTCGCTTTAGGGACACTGTCGTCAGCATTCCTATCATGCAGTGAAGGTACTGATTGTGTCTTTCCGCTGGTGTACTTTCCATATAACCAGAATCTCTCTGTATTTTCTGGAAGACTTCGATACAGAGCTTCATTGTGAAAAGTGTTAAAAACATCTAAAATCCGCGCTAAATTTCGATCTTCTGTAAAACATCACCAATCTTGGAGATTTTTCAGTCTTTTACATCTGGCGCACAGTTTGCGATGCTTCTGATAGTGTAGAGACCTCTGTCCTGACCTGATCTTTGCACCTTAGGGGATCTGTTCCGTCTCGTATTAATTTATTTGATATCAGTCTCTCAGTTTCCGTCAGAACCATTCCTTTGAATTTAAGCCACATGTTCTCCACGATTTAGAAGGAGGGAGTTCTCAAACGCATTTTTTCTGCTTTTTAAAATAGGTATATCTCGCATTTGTTTTTTGTATTTTGGATGTTACGGCATTCAGTGTCGCCACAGTGATCTTGTGGTCTATGATTCCTATATCCGTCATGATTCGGGGTAATTGTTACTACATTTTATATCCTCTCTACTTTGACCATCATCAGTTACTTTGCTCCCCAAATAGCAAAACTATTTACTACTTTGAGTGTCTCATTTCCTAATCTAATTCCCTCAGCATCGCCCGTTTCATACCTACCACCGATTTTAAATATTTATTTTCGGCACCATATCTAGGCTAGATTTAAGTCGCCACCAACTATAATTGTATGAGTGGGCACCAATACGAAAGAAGAATCTAATTTTCTTTGAACCTTTTTGCAATTATACCATCTGAGACGGGGTACGTAAAAGGAATCAACTTAATTTGTTCCATGATAAATTACTTCCGACATCCTGAAACACGCCATGGCCAATTCAGTTTAATCAATTTTTGTACACCATTAGGTCCTTGGTTTAAACTTCGGCTGAATTTATCTCCAATTTCCTACAACTTCCAGTCCCTATAACTACATGAGCTTCAGCGCTTTCTATTGGCACATTGAGCTCTGGTTCTTTCCCAACACGATTCGACAGTTCACAACTTCTGGGTGAACAAAATAAGAGCCCCATGTCTTATGAACAACTTACAGACAATTCAATCGCTTACCGTAAATACTGAATACAGAGAAGTAAATTATTATTATGAAAAACAATTAACTGAACATTCAGTAGGTCAGTAGTTCACAGGGGGTGCTGAAAATGATCACCACAAACTTCGACATGCAACTCAGCACGTCTCAACATGTTTCTGGAAACGTCTGATAATTCGTTTGGTGTGATTTCCGTAATCGCATTGCGAATGTTTTTTTCAACTCTTCAATTGCATACGCTTTGTCACTGTAGACTTCACCCTTTAAATTGCCCCATAACTAAAAATCATATATAGACGAATCGGATGCCCGTAAACCTGCGGAAACTGTTCGTTCTTCTCCGAAAGTTTCATGGGCGTATGACACTAAAAACCATGAAGTATGTGCCGTAGCACCATCTTGTTGCAAAAACGCATACTCTCGTTCTTCCTCCGTTAGCTGGGCTGTGAATGGTTCTCACAATCCCGTTACATACACTTGGGAGTTCACCGTCTTTTTAAAGGCAACGGGGTCTACAATCCGTTGGCCGGAACTATGCTCCAAACGCTTACTTTCAAATCATGCGGAGGCATCTGAAGGCGTTCCCTGGGATTATCGGTTGACCAATAACGTGTGTTTTGAAAGTTCACGTACCCGCTAAACGATGCTTCGTCGGAACTAAAGTAAGGATTTGGATCCATGGTCATCAGCGACATGCGTGAATAACCATTCGCAATAGTGTTGTCGTTGTGCTTGATTCGTAGGTTTTCATGTTTACATGTCTCTTGCTTTGTGTGGTCGCATATGTAACAGTTTCAACATGTTGTAGCATGACGTTCGCTTAATGCTTAGTTGGAAGAATAACGTTCTGTTGATTTCCATGGATTTCTTATGATAGTCTCGTGAAAACGTTCAATATTTTCCGCCGAACAAACTTGCTTTACATGGTTAAGTTTGGCTTTAGCGACGGAACCTTTTGCTAAAAATTTAGTGGCCACTTTCTACAGAACACTTTTTGGAGGAGCAGCTATCCCTGGATGTTTTATGTTAAGCTTTCATTTACATTTCAGACGATTTACATCCAAAAACTTTTTCAACAATAAACACTCTGTTCTATTGAAAAAGGCATTCTGCAGAACTGTATTCACAACAAGCTTCAAATTGACTGCTGACAACTTAGCACTGATCACTAAATCGCAGCTCATCACATGACGCTGCTCGAGCGCCTCCCTAACGTTAAGAAATAACACCACTAGATAGCTTCAAGCATCATGTACAACATGGGGCCTCTTTTATCCTGGCCATCCCGTGCAATACTGATTTTTGCTATGTCTTCCGCTGTCCTGTGTTTGACCTGTACCCTTTTACTTTACCGAGATCCTCCGAAAATAAAAACAAAAAAATTCCACTCCCCACGGCCCCCGCTCCGCATTTAGCCCCTCCTGTGTGTAACTGATTCCTGACCTTTGAAGTGGATTCCGACATCTCGCCCCTCTATGGTGCTAGTCAAGGAATATGTGCAGCCTGCACGGTCGCAGAACCATCGAGTCTCTGATTCAGACTCTCCACTTGGTACTGAACCGAAGATCCGCAAACGGTCATTTAAAGAATGCTACGGTTGGTGAGCTCTGCCTTCATCTTGCAAGACAGCCGCCAAAAATCATAGACAGAAGCTCTTCTGTTGCAAAGCGAAACACATCATTAGCACCGACCTAAGAAACCAAAGGCAGCTGGCTTCAAGGCATCCGGAAGGAACCCTTCCACATCTGGGATGCCTCTCCCGGTATGCACACGGAGTGCACACTAGACGTCTTCCCTCGCCGCCATATCTGTAAGGAATTCCATCACTTACCTACCATCGGAGCTCCCAACTATCCTCAGTGAACGCTTAGATCTTGCAGACTGAGAGGCTTCCACTGTAACAGTGAAAAGATTGCAGCTGGCTCAGGGTCTACAAGACAGCAGCTGAAACCTGCTTTTCAGACAAACTATGGAGGTCTTTGGAGTGGTCCCCCAGAAAGTCTTTTGCTGCGTGCAACTCCTTGAAACGACGTCCCACTCACTGCAGGGGAGGAGTCAACCACATAATGTGCACAGTAACTGGTGATTGATATTCGGGGGGGGGGGGGGGGGGGTGGACATGGTGGGAGATATGCTGGACCTTCCTTCGATGCCCACGTCCGGCCCCTCAGTGATTCCCATCTGCAAACAACTTCAAACTGCTTTACTGAAGCCGGAACTGTGAGCCAAGGGTCACCAACTCAGTTCACACCCGAACACACCGTTCAGTCCCTGACCATACCAAAGACAGCGGAAAATTGAACTACGTAAACACACAAGAAATTTACGATTTGACTACAAAAGTACACAGACAAATCTAAATAAGCAACACGCTTTTATTTATAAGCTCATGAAATGAACACGCAAACAATCTTACGTACTCATGCTGGTTGTACATAGATCGGCGCCTGTCTAGTATCAAGACATCTGCGGTGTAGCTGTGGGTATAAGAGAAGGAAGAGGACAGGTCAGCAGTTTGTTAGTAGCACGAATAGTAATTTCACTGAACGCCACAGCGCAGCACACTTGCCCCATGGCGAATCGAAGAAGTGTGTAATGGTGTGGAGGGCCATCGGGTGGAATTACCCTGTTCAAATTACAGGCTTCCCTCCCGCCTCCGCAGCCGAGGTCGCTAGATCCAGATAATCGGCCGAACTACGGTGTGGACGTAACATTTTATAAAATCTCTCTTTCTTCCAATCTTATTTACTTTCTAGGCTTTGAGGGTAATCTTTATCATAGAACCGCATTTGATCAATAATAATGTACTAACGGCTAGAAATTCGCAACACGGAGAAGGAGTTGTGCGACATAAACGAAAGTTGGTATGCGTGTTTCCACATCTGAAAGATGATGTCTGTTCCAATTTCGCTCGTTAACGGTCGTGAGCATCGGTTACCTTTGAGATAGGCCGTGGCGAGTCCCTGTTAGTCAAGAATGCCTTTAAAGCGACAAAGACGCTGTTATCAACACCTCACCTCATTGAATTTGAACGGCGTCGTGTAACAGGGCTGCGAAAAGCTGGATGTTCCTTCTGCAATATTGTAGAAAGACTTGGCAGGCATGCAGTCACTGTACATGACTGCTGGCAGCAGTGATCACGAGAACGGACGGTCGCAAGAAGATCGGGCTCCGGACGGCCACATGACACTACCGAGAGAGAAGACCATTCTGTTCAGCGTATAGTTCTGACGCGTCATACTGCATCTGCAGCAGCAATTTGAGCAGCCGGTGGTAGCACAGTGACACAACGAACTGTTACAAATTAGTTCTTTTAAGGACAGCTCCGAGCCAGAAGCCCTGTAACATGCATTCCACTGATCCCAGATCACCGTCATTTGCGACTTCAGTGGCGTCAAGTGAAAGCTCAGTGGATGGCACAGTGCACGTCTATTGTGTTTCCTGATTAAAGCTGGTTATGCTTCTGTGCCAGTGATGGCCGTGTGTTGGTTATGAAGAGGCCTGCAACCAACCTGTCTGCGTGCTAGACATACTGGACCTACACCTAGAGTTATCGTCTGGGATGCGATTTCGTATGACTGCAGGAGCACTCTCGTGGTTATCCCACACACCCTGCCTGCAAATTTGTACGTCAACCTGGTAATTCGACTTGTTGTGCTGCCATTCAAGAACAGCATTCCAGGGGTCGTTTTCCAACACGATAATGCTCGCCCACATTCCGTTGTTGTAACACAACCTGCAGAGAGTCAACATGTTGCCTTGGCCTGCTCGATCACAAGATCTGTCTCAAATCGAGCACGTATGGGACATCATGGACGACAACTTCAGCGTCATCCGCAAACAGCATTAACCGTCCCTGTATTGATGGACAAAGTGCGACAGGCGTGGAACTCCATCCCACAACTGACATCCAGCACCTATACAACACAATGCATGCATATTTGCATGCGTGTATTCAACAGTCTGTCGGTTAGACCGGTTATTATTGTACCAGCATTTCACGTTTGCAATATCTTATGTTTTTTAATTTTGCGATTTGCAATTTTTTTCCGTCAGTTTATTTCGAAATGTTGAAAGCAACGCGTATGTTATAGACAAGTGTATTTTGTGCGAAACCTTATACAAATGCGAGTGCGCTTCTAGACTCCCGCCTCGATAAGACTGCTAAGCGACGAGAGGAAGCTCTCAGCTCCACATTTGGTTTCGTGGCAAGTGAATTTGACTCACCAGCAGAGACTTGTTTTGCCCATCTGAGTGCCTAGTCAGTAACAAAAGAGACACGAATTAAAAAATAATAAGGAATAGTGAGTGCTGCATTAAACCACAAAAATATCAAGCAGCCGGAGAAGTGTGATTACGACGAAACTTTCATCGGTGGGATTCAAGAGTCGGAGAGGAATTGGAAGACTCTTGATCAACACACCGGAGCAGTAATAACCCTAGTTTAGTACCACCTCCGTTGCCAAACAGTTTCTGACAACTGAGAATCAGTTTAAAGGAAAACTATGCAAAATTTTTAATCAAGACTTCAACGTAAGAAAGAGAAGCAAGAAGATTCTATTTGTCATAATAGAATCAGTAAAAATGATTATCGCGTTAGTTAACAAAAAAAGGCCTGGTGCAGGAAGAATTTGTCCACAACAGAATTGGTATTTTTAACACTTCTTTACCTTTCTTTATCAAAAAGGAGACAATTTTCTTCAAGTTACATAGAAAACAAATTTACGTAATTTGTAAACTCCCTTAAAGATATGAGAAAAATTCTGTGTTCTACTTATCCCTTCTTAAAACATAAAAAAGAGGACATAATGATATACTTCTCAATGGAAACGTTAACTATGTTACGTCAACGTACAAAGAGAAGACTTAGTCCATTAATACACGGGAACAAGGCCAACAAAATACTTTGGTTGTTCGGTTTTATTTTCGTTTTACAACGAAGGAGTATTATTTTCTACATGTCTGCGCATTATCCTGTAAATGCAGTACCCACTATTCCTTATTATTTTTTCATTCGTGTCTTTTCTGCTGTTGTTAGGTACTCGGTTGGACAAAACAGATCTCTGCTGTTGAGTCAAATTCACTTGCCACGAAGCCAAATGAGGAGCTGAGAGCTTCCTCTCGTCGCTTAGCTGTCGTATCGAGCTGGCGGAAGTCTAGAAGCGCACTCGCATTTATACAAAGGTTAACGTCGTTTCCTTCGGTAACGAAGGACCCGGGTTAGATTCCCGGTACCTACTCGGATTTTTCTGAGTTAGGGAGACCTGAAAAAGAGCCCACTCAGCCCAGTGAGACTAAATGAGCTGCTGTTTGAATAAAGAACCAGTGGTGTCATCAGGACTCATGTACTAGCAGAAACGGCTAGCGGGACGAGCGACATGCTGATCACATTTACGACGATCATAGGTCGCTCCCCGTACTGCCTTGTACGCGACAGTCGACCTTTCGGAACAAACGTAACATCTAACCTGTGAGTGGTATTTACGTTTATTCACTAAGAAGTTTCATTAAACAACATTTCCAAGTTTTCCTAGTTTTTGGTGAGTAGGAGAGTGTTCTCTGCAACGTAACAGTTGGCTTCTGTACCCACTTTTCTTCCATTTTCGTCACTGCCTCTTTCAATAAGTTAAATAGTAATAGTGTCAAATTACAACCCAATTTCTATCATTTTTGTCGCTAAATCGTCACTGTTTGATCTCTTCATAAATTTTTCACGTGTTGTTTCCTGATATATTGTAAATGATTTGTCTGCCTCGTACTCCATTGCTATTCTCTTCAGACTTCTGTTTTTCTCCCAATATACGTCATTGAAAGCTTTCTCCACATCTGTGGGTGCCTTGAAAATGACTAGAGTTTTCTTTATTCTCTCTGTCAGGAATACTTCCTAGATGCGTTCTACCTTTCCTTGAGCCGATCTGATCATTTTATTATTACTTTTTGGTTTTGCTACTTAACGTGTTACTCTAGTCAAGTTACTGAGCTTCAGATACCAAGCTAATCCTGTGACTATCTCTAACAATTGCCCGTTCATGCTTTCTTCGGTGACGTGAGGAAAATGTTTCTACAAAATTTCCTGTTTCATTCATTTTGGACACCAGAACAAATGATGCATCACTTTTATTCTACTATCATGGTATGATGTATTTCCGCCCTCGTCCCCTCGCCTCGAACAGTGTTTCAGATTTACTACTCTTTCCGTCGTACTGAACAGTAATTATCCGTCTGCACTTTGAATATTACCACCTTTTCTTTTCCAAAAGTTTATAACCTTACTTCACCTCAAAATCACTCCTCTTATTTATTTTCAGCTTCAAGTTTCTCTTTTACCCATTCTGGGCTTCCTTCTTTGCTTTTCCCTTTGTCTTAAGCGACCAGTACCGCTAATTCCCTATCGCATTTAGCAATTTTCCTACTTCATCGCTAAGATAGAACTTTGTCATTTTCTCACATTTTACTTTTTTCTGTCTCCCTTACGTTGATAAGCATCTCCAACTTTAATTATCTGTTTCCCTTCCTGTCTGACAACATTATATACTTTTAATTCTGAGGTCGGTGAAAATGCAGAAATCCTACGTTGCGCAAACGTGCAATCTACTTAGTGCAAGATGTCGGAGTATTAAAGTAACTGACGTTCGTTTGGGAGGAGATGCAGTGGGATTTCATTTTAAGTTCAATCAAAGATATTGGTATCTACAAGTCGGTTTTCAGTAACGCATCATACGTCTTTCGCATATTTCTTACATTCCACAAAAGTAGGCTAGTTAAGCCGCTCTGCAGCAAAGACTAAAACCCTGCCTCGGTGATGTCAGTATTACACTGCTAGAATTATTTTGTAGTTTCGTAAAGAAGGCGCTGCCTATTTGTAGTAGGAAATCGGAAGCAGTGTTGACTAGCCACTGTCATAGACGCCTGAAGGCAGAAGTTTGTCACTGCAGTTGCTGGTAAATGAAAATTTATAAAACCCATTTTCACATAGCACTGTAACATCCTACTCTGTAGGCATACGGGAAGGAATGGAGTGCCTTAAAATATTCTCTCCACAGACACACAACACAATGGCTCGCATTGAAGTTCATTGTTTTTTTTTTTTTTTTTTTCCTCTTAACGTCACAGTTCCCCAACAGATAATCGTCATGGACCAACAAATTTTGTAGAACCTACGTAGTACGTGTTCTACATTTCCCTTCTTATTGTCATTGCTGCATTTATTGAAGGGTAATTTTGTTATTGCTTCATTATCCGTGACATTAGAAAGCTCCATTTTGAGCAATGAAGAGACAATTTTCTGAGTAGTGGCCACAGCTCCCTCATAATTGTAAAAGTATTTCATTAGTTTGTAGTCCGTATCTGCGTTTCGTGGCTGCACGTATGTCAGGTCTGCATCTTAAAAAAACATTTCTACTGAAACCACGTGGCTCTCCACGATACTGACGTATTTCATCTTTCGAGCATTATTCTTCTTCGTGCCAGTAATGCACTAAACATGTTTTACTGTGCCACCTTTAGACTTATCAGGGACTTTCCTGGAACAGGAAAATGCTACCAACTGTTGGTTCCACGAAGAACGTTACCGTCCAGATGTCATCATTACTCAATTACGAACAAAACAATCCTCTTATTTCTGTGACTCCTATTCGGCACAACACATGTACATTTTCCATCAAAAGATAAACCCGTAGTACCCACTTAGCTCCGGTGGATGCACAAAGATATAGAAGTTCTTTGCTGTTGCCGCCTGCATGCTGAATGTTATCATTAATACACCTGCCTGGTTTCATACAAGAAAAAATTGCTGTTGTCTGCCAGTTTCCCCAAAACCTTGGAATTTTATCCGGTGTACAAAAATTTTGGAAATTTGTGGTAAGGTCTTATGGGACCAAATTGCTGAGGTCATCGGTCCGTAAGCTTACACTACTTAATCTAACTTAAACTAACTTACGCTAAGGACAACACACACACACACACACCCATGCCCGAGGGAGGACTTGAACCTCCGACGGGGGGAGCCGCGCGGAACGTGACAAGGCGATTCAGAACGCTCGGCTACCCCACGCAGCTAACCGGTGTACTGTTCTTACTATTTTTTCTAGTTCAATCTAATACCTAAACGTCAGGTTGTACCCATAAATTAATGACTGAAACGATAGTGTTACCTACTACCTTTGACTTTTTACATATTGAACAGTTATTTGTGAAGCAGTATTTGAACAGTTATTTGTGAAGCAGTATTATTGCCGAATCTTTATAAAACGCCTGTCTTGTACAAAACCTTACAACTGGCCTCTAAGGTAATGAAATGTAAGATTTCATAATCCGAGGGTCGTAAAAATTAGTGAGTGTATCAGACTGATGTGATTAACTCTGTGCAATGCCTGGGAATAAAAATATATGCAGATTTGTAATGGAACGATAACAAAGGGTCCATTTAAGTAAAGGACAGGCTTCGATGTTGAGCCATGGTCTAGCGGTAACGTCTTTGACCAGTAGTCAACACGTCATGGGATTCAGGTCCAAACCCAGCCACTGCATAAATTTTGAATAAAAATCATCATCAATGGCAGCCGAAGACTTCGGGCATAAGATGCCACCCTCTCACTGCCAACGGCCTAGTCATGAGGCCGGAAGAGCAGACAGAGTTTCAGGGCACTTTCTTGTCCTTGGGGCAGGAAACTGTCCCAAATAGGCGGAAGAATCAGCAGTGGCATGAGGTTGTGTAATAGAAGGCAATGGAAACCACTGCATTAAATACATGTAATCTGTATCCACAGGACATGTGGCCTATAATTGAAAAGTGTCATGATGATCTCTTCACTGGCAAAAGAATCCGGATTAGTCCCCCATTTGGATTTTTGGGAGGGGACTGCCAAGAGGAATGTGCCCATGAGAAAAAGACGCAATAACCAACGAAGATATAGTATTGTATGTTTCGTAACATGGGATGTCAAAAGTTTGAATATAGTAGGAAAGCTAAAAAATGTGAAAATGGAAAAGCAAAGACGCAGTCTAGATATAGTAGGAGGCTGTTAAGTTAAGTGGAAAGAAGGACTGTGGTCCGAGGAATATAGGGTAATATCAACAACAACAGAAAATGGTATAATGGAAGTAGTATTCTTCATGACAGTCTGTCAGTACAATACATGTCAAGTACACATTGAGTAGTGGGGCAACCTCCATTCTGGGGCGTTTTGTTAGTGCAGGTTGCATACATTCAGAGGCAAACTTGACTGATTTACGACCTCCTCCCTCTCCTCTTAACCTAGGTTGTTTATGACCCCCTGGGGACAATCCATCCTTCCAAGAGAGCACCCCAGCCCTCCACTTCCCCCTATACCTCCCTTGCCCCTCTGGAAACCTCCAACCCTCCCCCCTCGCCGATACAAGCACACTTTCAGACTTGAGATTCGAGTAGCCCCCAAGATTGGCAAAGTCTTTCAGAAGTTCGAAATATGGCGCGTACTTCAATGCGAGATGCTTTTAATAATTTCCACAACGCAATTCTGTCTCGAAATCTGGCAGAAAATCCAGATTCTGGTCATACAAAAGCACACCAGTGGCAAGACGCAGTCAATACCTTCACTATTTGATAACAACGGTGTAGTCACTGATGACAGTGCCACCAAAGCAGAGTTATTATACACGGTTTTCCGAAACTCCTTCGCCAAAGAAGACGAAGTAAATATTCCTGAATTCCAATCAAGAACAACTGCCAAGATGAAAACATAGAAGTAGATATCCTCAGAGTAACAAAGCAGCTTAAATCACTTAATAAAGGCAAGGCCTCCGGTCCAGATTGTATAGTGGTCGGGTTCCTTTCAGAGTATGCTGATACAATAGCTCCATATTTAGAAATTATATACAACTGCTTGCTCACAGAAAAATCCATACCTAAAGACTGGAAAATTGCTCAAGTCACACCAATATCCAAAAAGGAAAATAGAAGTAATCCGCTGAATTACAGGCTCATATCACTAACGTCGATTTGCAGTGGGGTTTTGGAACATATACTGTGTTCGAACATTATGAAGTACCTCGAAGAAAACGATTTATTGACACATAGTCAGCACGGATCAGAAAACATCGTTCTTGTGAAACACAAGTAGCTCTTTACACTCATGAAGTAAGGAGTGCTATTGACAGGTGATATCAAATTGATTCCATATTTCTAGATTTTCAGAAGGATTTCGACGCCACTCCTCACAAGCGTCTTCTAACCAAACTGCGTGCCTATGGAATATCGCCTCAGTTGTGCGACTGGACTCGTGATTTCCTGTCAGAAGGGTCACATTTCGTAGTAATAGACGGAAAGTCATCGAATAAAACATAAGTAACAACTTGCGTTCCCCAAGGAAGCGTTATAGGCTCTCCATTGTTCCTGATTTATATTAATAACATAGGAGAGAATCTGAGTAGCCGTCTTAGATTGTTTGCAGATGATGCTGTCACTTACCGTCTTGTAAAGTCATCAGATGACCAAAGCGAATTGCAAAATGATTTAGATAAGATAACTGTATGGTGCGAGAAGTGGCAATTGACCCTGAATGAGGAAAAGTGTGAAGGTATTCACATGGGTACTAATAGAAATCCGCTAAATTTCGATTACACGATAAGTCACACAAATCTGAAAACTGTAAATTCAACTAAATACTTAGGGATTACAATTAAAAATAAACTAAATTGGAACGATCACATAGACACTGTTGTGGATAGAGGAAACCGAAGATTCATTGACGGAGCACTTAGAAAGTGCAACAGGTCTACTAAAGAGACTGCTTACACCACGCTTTGTCCGCCCTATTCTGGAGTATTACTGTGCGGTGTGGGATCTGCATCAGGTGGATTTGACGGATGACATCGAAAAAGTTCAAAGAAGGGCAGTTCGTTTTGTACTATCGCGAAATAGGGGAGATAGTGCCACAGACGTGATACGTGAACTGGAGTGGCAATCATTAAAACAAAGGCGTTTTTCGTTGCGACGAGATCTTCTCATGAAATTTCAGTTGCCAGTTTTCTCCTCCGATTGCGAAAACATTCTGTTGGCACCCACCTACATAGGGAGAAACGATCATCGCAATAAAATAAGAGAAATCAGGGCTCGCATAGAAAAATTTAAGTGCTCGTTTTTCCCTTGCGCCGTTCGAGAATGGAACGGTAGAGACAGCTTGAAGGTGGTTCATTGAACCCTCTGCCAGGCACTTTATTGTGAGTAGCAGAGTCATCACGTAGCTGCAGAACAATTAAAAGTCCTGATACCGCTTAACAAACTAGACAGAGACAATCTGTGTGAAACACAACTGTCAAATATAATCTAAAAGTTGCTCATAGCCCTAGTTATCGACGTCTTTGAAGTGTGCACTATGCTCGTTACTGGCTGATACTTTCTTTACGTTCCTATACGTAGTATTCCATACTGCAGATGATGATGATAATGATGATGATGATGATGAAGATGACGATGACACTTGTGGCAAATCATCTACAGCTCCATTAAATGGCTTAACATGCCTCATGTGGATAATCGAAGTTTTCATCGGCATCTGCATCTTTAAAAAAACCGTTAACCGGCGATGGAGTTTCCACCACTCGGTACAGTCCGTGGTATCGGGTCAGGAATTCTTTCATTTTGCTCATAGGGATGTGTGCATGCGGTACCAAAATCCCAGCAGTTTCCACGCGAGTTGTCCAGTCTGCACGGGACACTCTAAAGCTTTCGTCATCCTAGTGAAGATGTTGATGTTGTTGTTGTTGTTGTCTTCAGTCCTGATACTGGTTTGATGCAGCTCTCCATGCTACTCTATCCTGTGCAAGCTTCATCTCCCAGTACCTACTGCAGCCTACATCCTTCTGAATCTGCTTAGTGTATCCATCTCTTGGTCTCCCTCTACAATTTTTACTCTCCACACTGCCCTCCAATGCTAAATTTGTGATCCCTTGATGCCTCAGAACATGTCCTACCAACCGATCCCTTCTTCTTGTCAAGTTGTGCCACAAACTCCTCTTCTCCCCAATTCTGTTCAATACCTCCTCATTAGTTATGTGATCTACCCATCTAATCTTCAGCATTCTTCTGTAGCACCACATTTCGAAAGATATGAGCTGAAAATGTGGAAATCCATTGAGATAAGCGACTCTGACAAAGGGGCAGATTATTATTAATCGGAGCTTGTAAAAGAGTATTTCGGAAACGGCGAAGCTGGTCAAATGTTCATGTTCTACTGTCGTCTGTATTTGCGGAAAGAGGTAGGAGGATAGTTATCTACCACTAGGTGCCAAATGGTTGAATTTCCACGACTCTTCACAGAACGTGGGGTTCGGAGGCTTGTCTGCTCTGTAAAGTAGAGTAGATGGTAATCTTTGGCATCTCTGCCGAAAGAGCACGATGCTGGTGCACGCACAAGTGTTTCGGAGCACACCGTTCATCGTATAGTGTTGAAGAAGCAGCTCTGCAGCAGACCACTCAACCTTATGTGTTCACATGCTGACCAAACAACATCGTCAATTACGATTGCAGTGGGCACAGGACCTTCGAGATTCGCTTGTGGATCAATGGAAACGTGTCGGCTCTTCGAATGAATCACATTTTTGCTACACTAGGTCGATGGTCACCTCCACAAACGCCGTCATCGAGGTGAACGGCGGCTCAAAACGTGTAGCGCGCCATGGGCACAAGCTGGTGGGAGCAGTATTACGCTGTGGGAGACATTCTCCTGCGCTTGCAGGAGGCCTGTGGTAGTAATCGAACACAAGCTGACAGCTGCGTTCCACCTACGTCCTTTCATGTCTGATGCCTTTCCGACGGCGATGTCATCTTCCAGCAGTGTGATTGTCCGTGTCTCGGAGCCAGAACCGAGCTACAATGGTTTGAAGAGAATTATAGTGAACTCACGTTGATGTCTCGGCGACCAACTTCGTCTCACGTAAATCCTGTGAACCCATCCGCGACGCTGTTGGACGCCATCACCGCGTACGCAAATCAGCAGCCCGTTATTTACGCGAATTACAGGACCCGTGCTTAGACGTGTAATGCCATATACTTCCACAAAAAAAATACCAACAAACTGTTGGATACCTGATACGCAAAATCAGTGATGTATTTCGTTCCAAGGATGGACAAGGAACATATTAAGCAGGTGGTCATAATGTTTTGTTTTGGCTGATTAGTTTATTATCTCATAAGGCGAAAGGTCAGTAGCTGCGTGGACTTTGGGATTGTACGCAGCAGTTGCGTAATTAAGGTACGCAGGGGAGCTGTCGTGATTACTATTCACAAAACAGCTAAACATTTTAGAAACTATAGGATGAGCTTTGTTCTCCCATTGGCTTGAGAGAGGAGAGGGCTTGTCCTAAGCTTGCAGATGTGAAGCAGTCGATACAAATATTTTATCATCGCAATCAGTACTATTCTGGGACGCAACGCTACACAAGCACGAGAGGAAATGTTCAGACAGCGTTGAACCTGCAGTCAGTCAATTCAGTCTCCGTCCTATGAAATATTAGTACGGAATCGTTGACAGTTCAAGCTCTCTTCACTCGCGTACAAATATCTTTAAATTTTATGTCCCCAGTTATAAAACTCTCGCACAGTCAATTAAGATCGACAAGCGTTATTACTATGTTGTTCAGACACGTTCTTTCCGTTGGCTGTAGACTTTGCAGAATATTAGTTCAGCTTAATCATGTACCATTTGGCCTTTACTAAATGCACTTTTCTATACAAAATAATTGACTTTATACGTTTTCTAGTCGTCTTTCACCAAAATATTAACACATCATCGCTCATCACAACACCACAGCCCCACTCCTACCCTTAAATGTTGTCACCTTTTTCGACACTGAATTTACATTGTCAGTATTTTGTCTGTGGACATTGCACTCAAGTTACATAATATATACATGTACAAAAATCTCACATATATAAAATTTATTAATATTCAAATGATGTGCCAAGTGTTCGAAATTTCCCGTTACAAACTTCTAGGGCTTTTGGAGGGAGTGAATACATATTTTGAATAGGAACCCATGTCCGGAAACGTCATCCAGCGACACTACAGAGCGTCAAAGTTAAGGCGCCGGAGACTGTAGTGTATGTATAAACAGGATGATTCCGTGATAATGTTACAAAATTTGTAGAATGATGCAGTTATCGAAAGTTATAAGCGTAAACCGTTCTGGTATTCTGGTATCTATGACACTGAAATGTATGTTCTGGTACCGTTGTTGATAAGATTGTAGGATAGGTAACTTTCAAAGGTGGTGGTATGGGCCAAAACGAGGAAGAAATATCAAGTAAACATGGGTCCTAAAATGCATACCTGACGAGCTACGAACACTCTTTCATCTTCGCTACTGTGAAATACATGTCCCCTGGTGAGCAAAAGCTCATGGCTCTTTAGGCGTGCAGTTCAGGGCCCATGTTTACTAGACATTATTTTCTTGTTTTGGTCATACTACCACGTCTGAAAGTTGCCTACCCTACAATCTTACCAACAACAGTACCATTACATGAGTTCCACCGTCAAAGGTACAGGGACCCTAACGTCAGATCGGTAAATTTCTCCTTCTCCATCAGCCTAGAAATTCGTAACATCATCACAGAACCACCATGTATTTGCATGTATTTGCATGTATTTACAGGCGCTGGTGCCTATGACTTTGACGCTCTGTAGTGTTGTTGGGTGACGTTTCCAGACGTCGGACATGGGTTCCCATTCAAAGTACCGGGTGATCAAAAAGTCAGTATAAATTTGAAAACTGAATAAATCACGGAATAATGTAGATAGAGAGGTACAAATTGACACACATGCCTGGAGTGACATGGGGTTTTATTACAACCAAAAAAATACAAACGTTCAAAAAATGTCTGACAGATGGCGCTTCATCTGATCAGAATAGCAATAATTAGCATAACAAAGTAAGACAAAGCAAAGATGATGTTCTTTACAGGAAATGCTCAATATGTCCACCATCATTCCTCAATATTAGCTGTAGCCGAGCAATAATGCTGTGAACAGCACTGTAAAGCATGTCCGGAGTTATGGTGAGGCATTGGCGCCGGATGTTGTCTTTCAGCATCCCTGGAGATGTCTGTCGATCACGATACACTTGCGACTTCAGGTAACCCCAAAGCCAATAATCGCACGGACTGAGGTCTGGGGACCTGGGAGGCCAAGCATGACGAAAGTGGCGGCTGAGCACACGATCATCACCAAACGACGCGCGCAAGAGATCTTTCACGCGTCTAGCAATATGGGGTGTTTTTTGTTCTAATAAAACCCCATGTCATTCCAAGCGTGTGTGGCAATTTTTACCTCTCTATCTACATTATTCCGTGGTTTATTAAGTTTTCAAATTTATACTGACTTTTTGATCATCCAGTATTATGTACTCACTCCCCTTCACGAGTCCTAGAAATAAAGGGAATTTCCGGACGCCCTATATAAAAATTAATGTAAAATGACTATGAAAAATAATAATAATCACGCGAAGAAAAGCTGCCTCTCAGAGTGAGACTCTTCCCACTATTTCTTAATGTTGCGTGAACAAGTTCCAGTCCGCCCACGCTGGCGCATTTTAAGCTACGCCGTTTCGCGCCCGCAGGCGGAGACAGGTGCGCCTGGGCGGGCGCGCTCTGGTGGCGGCGCTGCTGTGCTACGGCTGGGGGTCGCCGCTGGTGTTCCTGTGCGCCGCGCTGGTCGCGCACCACGCGCCGCCGCACCACCACCTGCTGGCGCCCGGCTTCGGCGAGCGCCGCTGCTGGTTCACCACGCAGCACCAGTCGTGGTCCTACTTCTTCGGCCCGGTGGCTGTGCTGCTCGCCGTCAACATGGTGCTCTTCCTGTGGGCTGCCGTCTTGCTCTGCAGGACGGAGCCGTCCACGGCCACTTCGCCGCCGCACAAGACGCTGCGCTACAGGTACTTGCGGCCACAGCCCTAAAGCCGCCGACACACGGACCGTGCATCCGAACGTTGAGCGTTGAGCGTGCCGAGTTTCTGACGTCACAGCGTGGAATAGCACGTTCGGGAGTCTTTCCGAACGTGCAGAGCAATATCTGGCATGTCAGATATTCTGAGCGTGCGCGTCTGAGCGTTGACCAATGAGATGGCACAACGTCACCTACGTCACACGCACGCCGTCTCCCGTCAGTACAGAGTTGTGAGGCGCCATATTGGCATTCATTTCAAGCCTATATGTATATACGCCGTTTCTGAGCACCAGCAAAATTGAGAATCACTGGAAAACCCGTTGTTGTGTGATTTGTTCCAATAAATTAATGAGAAACATCATTCGTGGCAAAAGAATTATAATAACGAGCGTATTATGAGAGTAGGCTATTTGAAGGCAGCGACACACTGAAGATGCATGGTTGTTCGTACAATTTGTTATAATTAAATTTCAGTTAATAACATAATTATCTACGATTAACTTTTTCAGCAAGGCGTAAAACAATATTTTTAAAACGTAGCCTGTTGTTGGTTTAGTGTAAAGAGTAGCGTCTCTGTCCGGTAACAAGTCTTCGTTGGGGCGGTGGTTCGCGTCCTAACACTTGCCGGAACGGTAACTTAGCGTATTCGGTCAGAGGGTTAGCTGTCCTCTGTAATAAAAAAACTGAGTTAGCGGATCAACCATGAACTGAATCGGGTGTCTTCCGACGTAGGCCCCGAGCAGATACAACGAACTAAAACGAACAAAATGAGATTACAAAAAAAAACATTCGCATTTTTTCCTAACATTCGCGTTTTTATTTATTTCTGATACTTTATTATTAGTTTAATATAAGTATATGCTATAATATTTGATGTTATGTAAATATAAGTTCACCTTTCTTTAAGGGGTGACTTTGTTCGATTGGCTAAATTATAGGACAGCTTGCGCTACTTGTATAAAGATATTTTGCTCCTTTTTCTTATACGTTTCGTAATTCACATGTTGCAAAGATTCTGCTATTGGTCAGGAATAGTGATAAAGTAAGACTGACCTTGGAGTTTTACTAAAATATGGGAATGATGAAATAATGTTTATCGTATGCGGAGTATTCCAAATTTGTACCGCACTCTTTGTAATGGAACTTTTATAAGTCTGTGTCCTTATTGATTGGACATGGCACTTTCCTTTTCGTGGACGATGGAGGAAATGTGCGTTTTAATAGAGCTAACGTGGGAATTTTACGCACGCCCGTTGAGTAAACAGTGTGATTTACGAACTAGAAACATCCCTCAACTGCCGCTGGAGTGCGTTGCAATCGCGTATACCACGTTGGGGCCCACGTACCGTATGCACAAGTCGCATCGTTCCTGAGCGTTGAGCAGCATGTTGAACTCGTCACGCTCAACGTTAACGTTCGACAGCACGGTCCGTGTGCCGACGGCTTAAAACTTTCCGTCTCGTTCTCGTTTTAAGCCTATTTTACACGATCGACTTTCTAGCCGCAAGCGTTCGTACAGCAGCGCCGCTGCCGTGTCGCTCCTGTACTCAGATTCGCCTCTAACGAGAGGTCGTTTTTGTTTACACGTCAGCCCCAAAACTATGTGCGTCGTGGGAGTTACCTGCTTTTCATTTTGTCATCGAAATGGTGAAAGCGAGGTTATGAGGGACCATCCTTCTCACAAAACGTCAAAATACATTGACATAATTTAGGAACTAGCCATTATGATAGAGTTTATTAATAACCAAAACATTCTTGGCAAAGGTCATGTGGTAAATTCACCACACTGCTGAGAACTGAAAAAATAGGATAAGCGTCCTCCAAACATTTCAGTATATCCACACTTATTTCCTCGAGATAACATATACAAGGGTTGGAACTTTGATAGTGGCAACTATTGATCTATAGCTCATACAAAATAGATACGTTGTTTCAAAGTTTTACTGACCTTCAAAGTAGTCACTAGCATTGTATATAGCCCCTTGCCAGCGATGTGGAAGTCGTTGGATACTCTTAGCAGTGCCAGTTGTGTTGACAGTTCGAGCGGCGCGGCCTATTGCCCGCGAATTTGTAGCAGTTCTGAAGTGAATGACCTGAAGTGTTTCCTTCAGTTCAGAAATCGAGTTGAACTCACGAGGGCTTAAGTCAGGGGAGTGCAGTAGATGGTATAGCATTTATCAGCCCCATCAGTCAAACAAATCAGTAACAGCTTGCACTGTACGTGCTTGAGCATTGTCCTGCAAAATGATGGTAAAGTCCTGCAGAAAGTGTCATCACTTCTGTTTGTAAGCTGGTCGTAGGTTGTGTTCCAAAAATGAACAGCACTGCTAATAGTATCCTACGACTTACACATCGCTGGCAACGGGTCATACACAATGCTGGTGACTACTTTGAAGGTCAGTAAAACTTTGAAACCCGTATCTATTTTGTACGAGCTGTAAATAAATAGTTGCCACTATTAAAGTTCCAACCCTCCTACACAGAAACACACACAATAATTATAAGCCTGTAAAAAGCGCCGATCTGCTTTATCCCAAGTACCTTATCTTTCTAATTGCCAAATAAGATCGAAAAATAATTTTGTCATTCAGTATATCTGGAAAAGCTCTAACAAAAAATAGTTAATCTACATGCGTTCTTATTCATTTATGCATAGTGTATGCTTTTTCATTGTCTATGTATTCTAAAGTCCAAACATCTATTCGCTTTCAGATATTTGGTCTTCATTTTGGGAGAACAGCAGCAGCAAAAATATTAAATCCTCGTGTGAACTCCGTAATGTGTCACGAGAGAAAAGACAACAATACAATAAAGATCAAGAAGACAGAAAAGTACCAACTCCACTTCTTTAACATGAGTGAGCACAGCACTGTGTCTGCCGCAGTCTTCTGTTTATGCACATGTGCAGTGTGCAGCACACACACATTTTTAGGATTCTACACTCGGCATAAATCAGTTCACCGCTGACCTCACTGACCGACTTGTGACCTAATTGGCAGTTGAATTTACACATACAAGTGATGTGCTCTCGCCACGAGCAGTCAATTTTCAGAGGAAACCTGCAGGCGTAGAAATGGATTTCCGTTTTATGTGGAACAGCTAAGAAACCAAAATACCAGGTGTTTCAAAAGGAATATCGAGGTTTTAAGGCTTTGTAGCAATCGACTTAAAAGTATAAATAATACATCGAATGAAAGAGTAACTCAAACAGTTCGTTTTAAGAGTATTCAATGTCAGCACCATTCATCACACAGTATGTATCGAGTCAATAGGCGTTTCTCCCCAATCCTTGATCAGTGCATCTTTAGTAATTGTTGCAACAACTTCAATCCTCTTCTTTTGTTGGGTAGATTAGCTGGTAGCGGAAACATGTACACATGATGCTTTATGAACCTCTAAAGGTAAAAACGCATGGCGTCAGGTAGGTTGCACGTGGAACCAATGAGAAACAAGCTTTATCATCCAGCATCTTGCGGCCAATCCAGCGGTCGTGTACAACATCGTTCAACTAATCACGTACTGGTTTATGCCAGTGATGGGGCGCACCATCTTGCTGCAAAATAATCTGTGGTTCAGATTCTTCCAGTTGAGGAAAGAGCCATAGTTCCACCGTTTCAAGAAGCACCAGTTGCAGTTGTTTCAAAATAAAACAAAGGCTCATAAACTTCCCGCCGCTATATGGCACAAAAAACATTCAGTTGCGGCGAGTCTCGCTGCAACTGTACCATCTCGTGGGTGTTGGCCGATAACCATATGCACACACATGTCTGTTCACATCAAATGTCTATTCATCACTGAAAAACAACGTGATTCAAAAAATTTTCGTCGTGAAGGAACATTTTGTTTGCAAAGTAGGGACAGAAACTATTGTGTGTAGGCTTTAGAGCTTGTAAGAACTGCAAACGATAAGGACATGTTTGTAAGTGTCTTCTTAAGTCTCTAAACAGATGTCACTCTTTGAAAAATAAATGTTCTGTTAGAGTAGATGACATCTCTAAGAAGTTACTAAAACAATGTGGAGCAATTACAGCTGATGTTTTGAGTCACATGTGTAATTCATCACTGACTCAGAGTATTATGCCAATGTCAGGCCTCTCTACAAAAAGGGGGAAACCACAGATGTCAATAATTACCGGCCTGTATCCTTGCTTATTGCATTTTCAAAAAATTTTGAGAAAGTAATGTACTCAAGAGTGGTTAACCATCTCAACAGTAATGGGATACTTAGTAAATCACAGTTCGGATTTCAGAAATGCTGTTCCACTGAGACAGCAATATAAAATTTCACTGTCCACATAATAGAGTCTTTAAATAGTAAATTGTCACCAGTAGGAATATTCTGTGACTTATCCAAAGCATTTGATTGTGTAAACCATGACATTATGTCAGAGAAATTACAATTCTATGGTATAAATGGAACAGCATATGAGTGGTTTAAGTCATATCTACAGAACAGGAACCAAAAGTCTCTTTATATGCTTCAAGCGATTCAATGGAGTTTGCCACTACATCTAACTGGGGTGAAATTACGTTAGGTCTTCCACAAGGTTCGATCATGGGTCGCCTCCTGTTCTTGATATATGTGAATGGCCTCCCTTCTTATGTGAAACAAGATGCTGAACTGACACTGTTTGCTGCTGATGCAAGCATAATTATTAATCCAGTAAAAGAAAGTCCGATAGAAAATGATACAAATAAGGTCTTTGGAAAAGTCATTAATTGGTTTTCTGTGAATGGGCTTGCTCTGAACTTTGAAAAAACACAGTACATCCAATTTTCTCCTGCAAAAAGTATAATTTCTTCAATAAACATAACACATCAGTAGCCAGGGTAGAGCATACTAAGTTTTTGGGTGTGCATATAGATGAGAATATTAATTGGAAAAGTCATACACTCCTGGAAATTGAAATAAGAACACCGTGAATTCATTGTCCCAGGAAGGGGAAACTTTATTGACACATTCCTGGGGTCAGATACATCACATGATCACACTGACAGAACCACAGGCACATAGACACAGGCAACAGAGCATGCACAATGTCGGCACTAGTACAGTGTATATCCACCGTTCGCAGCAATGCAGGCTGCTATTCTCCCATGGAGACGATCGTAGAGATGCTGGATGTAGTCCTGTGGAACGGCTTGCCATGCCATTTCCACCTGGCGCCTCAGTTGGACCAGCGTTCGTGCTGGACGTGCAGACCGCGTGAGACGACGCTTCATCCAGTCCCAAACATGCTCAATGGGGGACAGATCCGGAGATCTTGCTGGCCAGGGTAGTTGACTTACACCTTCTAGAGCACGTTGGGTGGCACGGGATATATGCGGACGTGCATTGTCCTGTTGGAACAGCAAGTTCCCTTGCCGGTCTAGGAATGGTTGAACGATGGGTTCGATGACGGTTTGGATGTACCGTGCACTATTCAGTGTCCCCTCGACGATCACCAGTGGTGTACGGCCAGTGTAGGAGATCGCTCCCCACACCATGATGCCGGGTGTTGGCCCTGTGTGCCTCGGTCGTATGCAGTCCTGATTGTGGCGCTCACCTGCACGGCGCCAAACACGCATACGACCATCATTGGCACCAAGGCAGAAGCGACTCTCATCGCTGAAGACGACACGTCTCCATTCGTCCCTCCATTCACGCCTGTCGCGACACCACTGGAGGCGGGCTGCACGATGTTGGGGCGTGAGCGGAAGACGGCCTAACGGTGTGCGGGACCGTAGCCCAGCTTCATGGAGACGGTTGCGAATGGTCCTCGCCGATACCCCAGGAGCAACAGTGTCCCTAATTTGCTGGGAAGTGGCGGTGCGGTCCCCTACGGCACTGCGTAGGATCCTACGGTCTTGGCGTGCATCCGTGCGTCGCTGCGGTCCGGTCCCAGGTCGACGGGCACGTGCACCTTCCGCCGACCACTGGCGACAACATCGATGTACTGTGGAGACCTCACGCCCCACGTGTTGAGCAATTCGGCGGTACGTCCACCCGGCCTCCCGCATGCCCACTATACGCCCTCGCTCAAAGTCCGTCAACTGGACATACGGTTCACGTCCACGCTGCTGCGGCATGCTACCAGTGTTAAAGACTGCGATGGAGCTCCGTATGCCACGGCAAACTGGCTGACACTGACGGCGGCGGTGCACAAATGCTGCGCAGCTAGCGCCATTCGACGGCCAACACCGCGGTTCCTGGTGTGTCCGCTGTGCCGTGCGTGTGATCATTGCTTGTACAGCCCTCTCGCAGTGTCCGGAGCAAGTATGGTGGGTCTGACACACCGGTGTCAATGTGTTCTTTTTTCCATTTCCAGGAGTGTATTTTGGATCTCCTAAAACGACTAGGTTCAGCAACTTTTGCAATCAGAATAATTGCCAATTTTGAGGATGTAGAAATTAGTAAGCTTAAATACTTTGCCTACTTCCACTCTCTGATGTCATATGTCATAATATTCTGGGACAACTTAACACTTAGGCAAAAGGTATTCACTGCTCAAAAGAAAGTAGTTAGAATAATGTGTGGGGTTCATAGTCACACATCTTGTAGGCATCTGTTTAAAAGGTTAGGAATTCTTAAAACTGCTTCACAGTGCATTTACTGAGCAATGAAATTTTTTCTCAACAACATGAACCAGTTTAAAATCAACAGCGACATTCATGATTACAATACCAGAAAAAGAAAGACCTACACTATGCTTTACTTAACCTATCTTTGGCACAGAAAGGGGTAAAATATGCTGCTATGAAACTTTTTGATAAATTACCAGATGAATTAAAATGTCTGACAGACAGCAGTAATAGTTACAAAAACAAATTGAAATCATACCTCCTTGACAAGTCCTTCTATACCATAGATTAATTCTTGAGTATGAGTAAATAAATCTGGAGATAAATTATATGCATTTTGTCCATTTAAGGGAATTGGATAGATAATAGAAATATTTAGGTATAAGGCTATAATGCAAAACAACTTGTTTCCTGTGCACATTTCTTGTGCATTTGACACGTTTCAAATCATAACGGTTTTTCTGTCCTATTGATCAGTGGAACAGATAACTAACTAACTAACTAACTAACTAATTGCTAATTCACGACTATCCTTTCGAAAATGATTTCTTGGGGCTACACACGAAACATTCTCTCACTCATTTAACATGTTCTCGAGTCACTCTTAGATGTCCCACACTCTTCCCTTTGCAGAGACAGGCAGTGTCCTCAAACTAATGATACCATCCACGGATGTTGTAATTACTTGCAGGATTACAATGACATTTACGTGGAATGCACGTTGCACTGTCACCAACATATGCATCCCTTGCAAACAGCAAAACACCAAAGGATTTTGTTCACTAGTCTCTATCTTTGCTACTAGCACTTTCTAACGGAAACAGTGAATGCATAGGCGCACAGGTGTACAAACGAAATTGTGTTGCTCTTTCATTTGATGTATTATTTATAATTGTAAGTTGGATCATTGGATGTATAAAAAAGCTACAAAGTGTTAAAACCCCAATATTCATTTTAAAATATGTAATGTGGAGGGGCAGGATGGAGGGGGGGGGGCGTCGGGGGGGGGGGGGGGGTGTCGTATACCATACATCAGATATAAATGGAAGTTTGCATCAGTTGTTGGTAAGAACAAAAAAGCAGAATCGAATAAAAGAAAGCAAAGTGATATGAATTTTTTCGTAATATAAACACCAACAGCACAATCTGTCACGGAACTGCGTCTTGGTGGTAACGTTTATGTATTTTTTTGTCATTTTGTACAGTAGTATAAACACATCACTTCTAAATAGGTAACAAATTTGTATGTCTTAATGATATACAAACTTTATCATCCTGTACAATGAAACAATCATCTATTGCCCCAGTAAAAAACACATTCATCATTAAGGATTTGTTCTCTCACTGTTTTAAGTACAAAAACGTGAAAGTCTTTTCACCAACCTGGAGATTTACCAACAGTTAAAAGAAGACTGCCTTGTCCAATGGTATCCCTTTCGCAGATGTTTGGTGAATGACAACATATTCTGTCCTCAAAACCAAAACATGTCTGTCACTTTCTATGCTGCTTCAGGTCTCGTTTGTAAACACAGCGATTCTCCATCGATCTATGGTCGCTTAGGTTAGGTTAACTACACTATGTCCGGTTCAATGCAAACAATCCGATGATTAGTCACTGGACTCGCATTCGGGAGGACGACGGTTCAATCCCGCGTCCGGCCATCCTGATTTAGGTTTTCCGTGATTTCCCTACATCACTCCAGGCAAATGCCGGGATGGTTCCTCTGAAAGGGCACAGCCGACTTCCTTCCCCATCCTTCCCTAATTCGATGAGACCGATGACCACGCTGTCTGGTCTCCTTCCCCAACCAACCAACCAATCCGATGAGATGAGCAGTAAGTGCTGCAAGAATGACTGGCTATCTCACTTAAATGATACCTTCCCAGAGTAATTTACCCAACAGATTCGTACACTCACGCTTCCGATTGCATCAGTGAGGCCAGATCGTAGTTGGAATGGTGTAATTCTCTTATTTCTGAAAGAGTTACATCCGCTCAAGTATAGGCTTTCACCATCTTTGGCTGTGCCTTCTGGATATTGAACTTTTGTTTTTCACAGATTGTGGCCATAAGTTCTAATCAGAAGTTAACCAAACCCGTCAGTTCTGTTTGAGTATGACCCACTCGTAATTTCCAGTGGCACTCTGACGCAATTCACCCAGTGAAAATGCATCATTTGATCACTCTACTCTGAAATACGCAGTTGTCGACTTTGATCCGATGACACAGACTGCAAAGCCTCTGTTTAACATGTGTTAGTTTAGTGATAATATACTCGAATTTCGTGTTAACAGATTGGTGTTTTATCAAGTTTTGTAAGTCTTCCTTAATTCACAGAAACCAATGAAGAGACAATCTCTAAAATAATGTCATGAAAATTAATCACGTACCTATTAGGCGCAGTTCACATTGAGGCGATACAACACGTGAAATGATATGCAATACGATATGCTATTCACGAAATGACGCAGCAACAAACCGCATCAACGGAGCGCATGGAAAAACAGTTGAAGCAACTTAACTGGATCACAGTGAGACGACAGCGATACGTCAACGGGATGTTAAGTTCTCCCTATGCTTCCGCTAATGTTTATTATTGTACATTTCGGCCAGTCGGTGCGGAAATTTGTAAACAGAAAGCTTTCCGACAAATCGCGTAATAAATTCCGCCGTAAAGCGGCGGTGTGATTAAGATACGGAACAAAAGTTACTAAAATATGGCTCCAGATTGGTTGTAAGAATAAGTGAGAACGTACATTCGCGACAAAATGAGACCACAAAACAATCAAAATGTTTTTCAAATATTTATACCGGTTAGTTACGTGTCCTTATGTGATACTCGCGAACGTACACTTCGTTCAGAGGCACGCACGGCCTGTCCCTTGTGGCCTACGTAAAGAAAAGTTGAGGAGAAGTACATTTATTTTATCTTTAAAGAAATAGACTGGTTCGGACATAGTGAAAGTAAAATAGTTACAGGTGCCTGGTCGCGGCTTAGCATGACCTGAGAACAAAATTAGATATGGTGGCCACAAAAGGAAGTAGATAAGTGCATTCACGTACCTCTGTTATTATGCAGCGTCGTATTGGAGATCGGCGCCCAATCTTATATGAGATTTTGAAAAGAAAATTTCCAAGAAATAACTTCATGGGATTCCAAGGTTGTGGATTCGTTGGACCGTCACTGAAAAACAGTGTCGATACGTTTTTATACGGTAATTATTCAGCATATTGCACACATTGTCATACGTCCTTACAATTCGACTCACAGATAACGAAAGACGACTCTTTGTCAAAAAAAAAAAAAAAAAAAAAAAAATTGAAGGTGAAGCGGTTCTTTATTTTTCCACGCTATCCCTTCCTACAGCTTACAAACATCTTTGAAAATAAATCTGTTTGAACACTATTGTAATATTTACAGAAGAGAGAAAAGACAATAAAAATAAAAAATGAATATTTAAATAGTTCTTCTTCAGGGAAAAAATTATTGTATTATGTAAGGAAATCTTACGTTGAACTAACACGTTCCACATCATTATAAAATATCGTATTCATTCGACGCGCAAGTCGCCGAAGTGGCGTCAAATCGAAAGACTTGCACCAGGCGAACGGTCTACCCGACGAGAGGCCCTAGTCACACGACATCGTATTCATGAGCGACGGAAGAAGCATTAATGTAATGTAACTCAATCGCATCGCTATAGTGCTGATCGCTGCACGCAACTTGTACAATACACTCCGAAGGAAATTTCAAGCCATCTGAAGTACCTCAAAAAATTATTTTTACATAGATGAAGAAAAGCTACAGCCGTCTCCGTAGTTATTTTCTCGGTAAAACTGTAACGTTTGGAGTAAAAAATTGAAATTCGTCGCATATGTTCAGTACACAGTCTTTCAAATTGTTTTGCGGAAACTACTCAATAAAAAAATGAGTTTTCTGCCTCTTAGTCTGATACCACAGCTTAATAAGGAATTTGATTTCTTGTCCTTATTGCCCATAGTTATTGATACTTTGCAAATAAGTAAACCACCGGGAAATGTAGTCGCTGGCCAGTTCATGATTGGTGTCATACATCTCTGCGTACGCAATGTAGCTAATATATCAAAACTGACTTTAAGGGTGGAAGGAGAGCGATGTGTATTTCCATTCTTGGGAAAATTCGGAGTTATAGTGTAGGTTGCAAGGTTGGTAGCTTTGTAACACACGCGGCTACGTAGTACATTGCCACGTGCTATGCAGAGTGGAGAGCTGCATCATGTTTCTGTTTTTCTTTTTCTTAAGCTGCTGATACAAGACAAAGCTGGAAATGAAAAACTTACTGAAATGGAAAGACTCTGGAGTCATCGGCTGATGATGCTGACTAAATGATGTTTTTCAGTCCGTGCTCCCCGATTTCAGGAAACTTTGTGACAGGTCTAACAGAGATCTGAAGGTTACTTCCGAATGAGTGACCGGATGAAGCCGAGGACATGTCGGGCCTCTTCCATTTCTTCAAAAACATTGGCCATGCCTACGAAAAGCTCGCCACTTTGCGCTACACTATCGATAGTGAATTAGTGACTACTTCAAGCTGAATCATATGCTACCTAGCGAAACTGGACAGTTGTAGAAGTAGAAATAGTATTCTAGGTTTATTAATTTGTAACACAATTGATACCGTACCATACTATGTTATCTTACAAAAAATAAAATAAATAAAACAAAAATGAGGAAAAATCAGATTTTTATCGAGTAACTTCCTCAAAATCGAGTACGCGGTGAGGAACACACACAAGTCCCAACAGTGATTTCTAATTTTGTTACTCGAAAATTAAAAGTTTTACTGAGAAAACAACTACAAAGACGGATGTAGCTTTGCTTTATCTATATAAAACAATTTTTTCGTGAAGCATATCAAATGGCTTGAAATTTCCCACGCCGTGTGTAGCACGACACAAGTCGCATGAAGTGTCCAGTACTCCGTGTTTCTCGTAGCGATACGATCGAGTGACGTGCCAGTGTCATATCACAGTCGCCCCAGTGTGGAACAGTTAATTTGCTTCCGCTGATTAGGGTGGCTTTTATGTCGTATTGACGACTTGCAACGCATATCGTATCCCCTCAGTGTGAACTGCACGTAACACCGCACAAACATTTAACTTAGTCATTATTATTGTGCAAAATCAGTATCAAGTATAGCTTTACCTTTTTATATTTTTTTACCGAGAATATTTCCCATTACGATATCAAATGAAAGGACTGTGGTGTGCTCTTTTTAGCAGAGTGTATAGACACTTATTTTATCTATCAACAATGTTAAATAAGTCAGTTTATTTGATGATAGATTTATTATGTTATTCGGACTAAGAACAAAATGTATATTGATTACATTTATAGCCTATAACAATTACACATGAGTATTGGACTTTAAAGCAATATTGAGTGGAAGGTTTAGGTGTGCCGACTGTGGAGATGAAATCAAATTATAGGCCTATTATAATTGTTTGTATTTCTGTAAAATTTCGTATTCTGGACTGTGGTTACGCTGATTGCAGCTATCCCTTTCATTACATACTGAAATAATTGCCTTCACAAGATTTTTGTTGTGGTTTTGAGTCTGAAGATTGGTTTGACACTGCTGTCCACCCTGTTCTATCCTGTGCAAGTCTCCTCATTTCCAGATAACTACTGCAACCCACTTCCATTTGAATTTGCTTACTGTACACATTTCTTGGTCTCCCTCTACAAATTTTACCCCCTACATTTCCCTCCAATATTAAACAGATGATTCCTTGATTCAGAATGTGTCCTAACAAACGATCCCTTCTTTTAGTCAAGTTATACTTGCAGTTTCTTTTCTCCCCAATTCTGTTCAGTGCTTCCTCATTAGTTATACAATCTATCCATCTAATCTTCAACATTCACGTAGCATCTCATTACTAAGGCTTCTATTCTCGTCTTGTCTGAACTGCATGTCATCCACATTTCACCTTCTGTACAAGCCTAAACACTAAATACCTTCAGAAAAGACATCCGAACACTTAAATTTATATTTCATCTTAACAAATTTCTCTTCTTCATAAACTCTTTCCTTGCCATTGCCAGTCTATTTTATATTCTCTTTACTTCGGCCATCATCAGTTATTTTACTACTTTTCATGTCCCACTTCTTAATCTGATTCCTTCAGCAACACCTGATAGAATTTGACTAGATTACGTTAAACTCCTCCAGAACAGGCCATGAAGGCCCAGCGGCACCGACCGGCCCCCATGTCATCCTCAGCCCATAGGCGCCACTGGATGTGGGTATGGAGGGGCATGTGGTCCAGCAGACTGCACTCTCAGCCGTATGTCAGTTTCCGAGACCGGAGCTGCTACTTCTCAATCAAATAGCTCCTCAGTTTGCCTCACAAGAGTGCACCCCACTTACCAACAGCACTCGGCAGATCGGATGGTTACCCATCCAAGTGCTAGCCCAGCGCGACAGCTCTTAACTTCGGTGATCTGACTGGAACCGGTGTTACCACTGCGGCAAGGCCGTTGGATTATTACGTTATCCTTGTTTTACTTTTTTTAATGTTAATTCTGTATCCTTCTCTTAAGAGACTACTCTTGATGTTCAACTGCTCTTCCAAGTCATTTGTTATTCTGACTGAATTACAATGTCATTGGGAAACTTCAAAGTTTTTATTTATTCTCCCTTATCTTTAATTCCTTCTCCACCTTTTTCTTTCATTTCGTTCACTGCTCGCTCAGTGTATAGATTGAATAACACCGAGAATAGGTTACAACACTGTCTTCCTTCTCAACCACTGAATCCCTTTCATATCCTTCTGTTTTTATAACTGCTGTCTACTTCTGTACAAGTTCTGTATGACCCTTTGCTCCCCATATTATACCCCTGCAACTTTCATCATTTCAGAGAGTGTATTCCAGCAAACGTTGATAAAAGCTTTCTTTTAAGTCTACAAATAGTGTAAACATAGGTTCAGCTTTCTTTAAACTATCATCAGGGCAGGTCATAGGGTTATTATTGCCTCACAAATTCCTACATTTCTCCGGAACACAAACCGATCTTCCCCAAGGTCGGCTTCAACCAGCTCTTTCATTTATCTGCAAATAATTCATGTCTGTATTTTGCAAGCATGATGTATCAAATTGATAGTTAATAAATAATATTGACACCTGTCAGCAGCTGCTTTCTTAAGATTTACTATGTTCTTCTTGAAGTCTGGGGGGGTATTTTTCCCATCTGATACGTCTTGCACATCAGGTGGAATAGTTTTGTCATGGCTGGCTCTCCGAGGGATACAGCAATTGGAGGGAATGTCATCTACCCCAGGGGCCTTGCTTCGATTTAGGTCTTTCGGTACTCTGTCACATCCTTTTTGAGTTATCATATCTCCCATCTCATCTTCATCTTTCCTCTTCTCTTTCTATGATACTACCTTAAATTCATTTCCCTTGTATAGTCCCCTTACATATTCCTTCCACTTTCCAGCTTTTTCTTCTTTATGTAGCACAGATTTTCCATCTGAGCTCTTAACATTCATGCAGCTGCTTCTCCTTTTCCACTGTTCTTTTTCATATACTTGTAGGTGGTATCTATCTTTCCCCTAGTTACAAGTACATGCTTCGATACACTTGAATTTGCCCTCTAGTCATTCCTGCTTAGCCATTTTAAACTCATCTCATTTTTAGACATCTATATTCCCTTTCACTTGTTCCACTTGATACATTTTCATATTTTCTTCTTTCAACAGTTAAATACAATATCTCCTGTGATATCCAATGATCTCTACCAGCTCTTGTCTTTTTAACCATTTGATCATCTGCTGCCTTCACTATTTCATCTCTGAAAGCTAATTGTTCATCTTCCACTGTATTCTTTTCCCTTGTATTGGGCAATCATTTCCTAATGTTCCCTTTGAAAATCTCAATACACTGTAGTTTCTTTAGCTTATCCAGCTCTCTTCTCCATAATTTCCTACTTTCTGCACATTCTTCATTTTTAATCTGCAGTTCATAATCAATAAATTAAGGTCAGAGTGCACATCTGCCCCAGGAAAGGTCTTAGACTACGAAATCTGGTTCTGGAATCGCTCTCTTACCATTAAATGATCTATCTGAAACCTTCCAGTTCTCCTGGTATCTTCCACATGTACAACCTTCTTTCATGATTCTCAAACCAAGTGTTATGCTCTGTAAAATTCTACAAGGCTGCTTCCTCTTTCATTCCTTTCCCCCTGTCCACATTCTCCCGTTATTTTTCCTTGTCGTCCTCTTCCTACAGGCAAATTCCAGTCACCTATCACAATTAAATTTTCCTTTCCCTTCGCTGTCTGGATAATTTATTTTATCTTTACCAAGTGAAGTGGCGCAGTGATTAGCACACTGGACTCGCATTCGGGAGGACGACGGTTCAGTCCCATGTCTGGCCATCCTGATTTAGGTTTTCAGTGACTTCCCTAAATTGCTCCAGGTAAATGCCAGAATAGTTCCTTCGAAAGGGTGCGGCCAACTTCCTTCCCCATCTTTCCCTAATCCGATGACCTAGTTGTCTGGTCTCCTCCCCCAAAACAACCCAACCCATCTTTTATCTTATGATACAGTCTTTCACTCTCTTCATCTGCAGAGCTATTTGGCATATAGACTCGTACTTCTGTGGTGGGTTTTGGCTTTGTGCCTGTCTTGTCTATGATAGTGCATTCATATGCTGCTCATAGTAGGTTACCTGCATTCCTATTTCATTATTTATTATTAGACCTCAACTCCTGCATTACCTTTATTTGATTTTGGAAAATCCAGGGTGGAATGTAACAATGTACTGTATTCGATTTTGTATTATAACCCAGTACTCACCTAACCTGAAGCCTTGTTTGTCCTGCCACTGAACTTCACAAATCCACACTATATCTAACTTCAAACTAACCATTTGTATTTTAAAATTTTCTAACTTTTGTACCTGATTAAGGACTCTAACATTCCACACTTTGATCTGCAGAGTGGCAGTTTTGTTTTTCCTGATAATGATATACTCCTGTGTAGTCCCCACATGGAGATCTGGGTGGGGTACTATTTTACCTCCAGAACATTTTGCCCAAGAGGATGCCACCAGCATTTAACCATTCAGTCAGGAAAAGTAATGGGTAGTTTCCCCCTTGCTTTCAGCCAATCACAAGCTTGGATTGAAGAAAAGAATACCAAATGTATTAGGAACAGTCAAATGAAAACAAGACATATAAAAAAATAAGTAAACTTTATTATTTTAAAAGTAATGCAATAATTGTCAACACAATAATTCCACTGTGAGCTAAAAAGGTCAGTGCCTTCATGGAAAAATGTTTGCGGTTGCAGATGAAACTATGATTGTACCCAGCCATACACCTCTTAGTCCAAAGAAAATGTAAATCAACAACCATGTATGCCTTTCTTCATGGCTCCAAAAAATATAGAAATTTCATGGGGAGAGATCAGGATTGTATGAAAAATTTGTAAGGGCTCCCTGGTAAAACTTATGCATTGTAGTCGAAGCAACCTTGACAACATGTGGGCACACCCACAGAAGTTTTGCTTGGAAGCCTTTGTACGACCTCCTTACAGTCCTGGTGCCTCTACATGTGCTTTCCATATTTTTGGAGCCCTGAAGAAAACACTCATGTCTGTCTTCAGATGAAGAGTTGCATGGCTAGGTATAATCATGGTTCCATGGGCAACCACAGGCATTTTTGCACAAAGGCACTCACTGTCATGTCTCATACTGTGATAAATGTGTTAACAATTATGGTGATTACTTTTAAAATAATAAACAGTTTAATTATTTTTTCATTTGTCTCATTTTCATTTGACTGCCCATTATATTTAAATATTTATTAATAAAATCACCAGCTCAGAATGAAAATAGGCTCATTGTATTAACAAATTTCAGGTATCACTTTCTTAGACATTATTTATTACATTGAGGCACACACAAAAAATTGATTTTCAGATGTTTGAACATGTGCTTTAGTGTTTTTCATTGCCAGATGAAGTGCTGCAGCTATACTGACTTTTGGAGGAGACTCACTGCACTGCACCACTGAGATAGCTAGCATTGTCAGGTGGCTGGGTGCTGCTTGTGTGAAGGAGGTTGGCTCATTAAATTGGACTATGAGTGTACCAAACAATCTTCCAGCATATGTTAAAATGCCACACACAAGTTGCAGCAGTAAAGTGTGACACAGTAAGAGTGTGCTCTCTCTCTCTCTCTCTCTCTCTCTCTCTCTCTCTCTCCCTCCCTCCCTCCCTCCCTCCCTCCCTCCCTCCCTCTCCCTCTCCCTCTCCCTCCCGCATTCTGCAAATCTATCTGCACTGTCCATGTCAGTACATTACAGTCATAAAATGCAGCTCCAATACACCATACTAGGCAAGGTGTCAGTTTCATTTCTAATAAACTGATTTTGTACAAATACTTTTTGCCCATCTTACTTTAGTTATTTTCATATTTTACTTATTGTAACCAAAATATCAGATTGTCATTTTGCTGAAAGACAATTGTGTGAACATGCAGGAGGCTATGCATCTTCTCACAGCACTGTTTGCACCAACTCTCAGAATTACTTTAATTTAACTATAAATATAGTTACCAGTTGATTGAATCCTGAATCTGCAGAATCTTGGATTCTCTCTCACAGTTTAGTGCACTAAAACACTAAATACTAACTAACTCTCTGATTCTGTAGAACACCCTTTTAGAACCATTGATGTAGGGGATACCCAGTAGTTTTTATTGACAAACTGAATGCAAATTTCGTCAATGATATGATAGGGACAAATGATGACTGCCACAAGAGGACTGGGTGAGCATGGATTGCCACGATTGAGTCTCTTAAGAGTCATAGAACCAGTGTTGCATTTAGATGTAGTTCCATATTCAGTATTACTACTACTGCCATGTGCTAAAAATCTTTCTGAAAGTAGTTTCGCACTAAACCACTAAAGAAGAAATGTTGTTATTAGATTCATCTTCACGCTCAGCATTTAGGATACAGCTTATTCTACTTTGGTGAATATGATTCAGGGCAAGTCGCAGTTCTTTAAAGTAACTGGTCTTTATGTAGATTTACATCATTATGTTACATTTTTACAGATGTAACCATCCATCACATGGACACAGGCATAGGCAAACACTGAATAAATATTTTTTTGTAATCTGATAAGTGATAGTATACTCAGTTAACATAATCATTTAAATACATACATGGTTATGAATATGTAATTTGGGACATCAGAAGGAAACTCTGAACTCGTCATCACTTGTGTGAGATATGATAGCTGCAGTAGGCCGGGGAATGGAATCGTGTGACCTGTTGAAGAGTGATCATGGCACTTGCCCAAAGAAATTTAGATGATCTTCAAAACGAAAATATCAATAGGATCAGACCAAAATGAGGATTCTGCTTTTTTCAGAATAAAAATCCATCTCAACCACTGTACCACCTCATTCAATTCTATCTGTTGTAATCTCATACACTTCATCTTTTACTTTTATTTTTACAGGCAATAATGATATAGTAATAAACTGACTCACTCCGATGGATGTAGCGCATATAATTTTTTTGTGGTTGGATGTTTTAAACCTAGGGGGACATGATATGAACAGTGCCAAGTGCAAAGTGGTGTTTGTGCTGCACTAACAGGTGATTGTTGTCTTTAATGTGTTTATGGATACATCCAGTACTCCTGGAGGGTGCAGCACCAGTGGTGGCCAGTTGCTGGAATAGCAGATTTCGAGGAGATGTACACCTGTTTGCCACATATTAGAAACATTCCAAAAACTGAGCCAGCACAGAATTTGTCAGCACACGTGGCTTCCTATTTTTAATATTGTAATGGTCTAGAAAGTGCTCTTAGATTGTCTCAGTTCCCTCGTATAAACCTCCCCATTCCTGTTTCTTTAATGAATCGAACTCCTATGTACAAAACAGCTTCAAATGTTTGAGTTCAGTATTTTATGTGAAGAACGTATGGAGAGAAAGTTTAGAAAAGCATTGTTGACAGTCAGTAAGTACTCTCGTTATGAAACATTGAATGAGTATAGTCAGTTATTTGTGCTCCATTTTAAGGAAAAGCTTGTTTGTCACGCATCTCAATATTTGGTATCATACCTCCTTACCTTGCATCATACAATGATATAATTTTTCAAGTACATTCATTGATATATGTAGATATTGTCTGTAGAATGTATTGTAAAGTCAGTTGTAAAGAAGGAATAAATTAAAATGTGGGAGATGTCATTGGGAGAGGGGGGGAAAGGCTGATGTTATGTGTAAAGGTTGTTGGAAGTTGCTAAGTGCTCTCATTCTCAGATGCATATGAATATTGTCTGGGTAATTTGCAACCCGTGACTTACACTGCTTCAAGATGACAAACAGTGCCTGTACATGCAATTACCTGTCTTACCGTGTTAAACCTTTAGCATAAGATTATACCTCTTAATTAGTAGATTATGACTGCTTTTTGAATTATATGAAACACTGAAATCTAATTTTTGTTGCCCCTGGAACACATTAGATAGGCAATCTGCAACTACGACTGTGCGACAATGCACCCAGTTTGCCATTTAGTCATATGGATCTGAGGCGGGCACTTATGCTCGGGTAATGTACAAAACTCAGAAATGTATCACTTTCACAATTTTATTCAATTCTGATCTTTGTGAACTGAAAACACTTTTTGTGACAAATTAGAAATTGATATTTGTTGAGCATATAGGTGTTATAGATTTTTTTTTGTGCAATTAGTGGGAATGTACGTTGGCAGAAACCAGTAACAGAAGTGTGACTTTTTCAGGGTAATTGCGATGGAATATGCAGTGACAAAGTAATCTCAGTACTTTTATTTTATTTTTGTTTGGAATTTTGGACAAGCTGGGCTCGGGGGAATGAGCATTTTGGGTGCATAAAAAATGAACAGGAAATCTTAGTAAAACCTATGTACTTACCTAAAATACATGAAAAAACAAATAACAAGTCACCATTAGTCTTCCAAAACAATAAAAATACTCCATAAACCCTCTTCCTCCTCCTCCTCCTCCTCCTCGCCGGCCGAAGTGGCCGTGCGGTTAAAGGCGCTGCAGTCTGGAACCGCAAGACCGCTACGGTCGCAGGTTCGAATCCTGCCTCGGGCATGGATGTTTGTGGTGTCCTTAGGTTAGTTAGGTTTAACTAGTTCTAAGTTCTAGGGGACTAATGACCTCAGCAGTTGAGTCCTATAGTGCTCCGAGCCATTTGAACCATTTGAACCTCCTCCTCCTCTTGTACTGACTGCTTACAGAAAATTGCCTTATTTAAATTATTACAGTAGTGTTGCAAGTCCTAAAAGCTTTGCAGAAGTAAAGAAGAAAGAATTCAATGATAATAGTTCTTTGAGCTGCCATGGCCTAAGCTTAATACAGCTGCTGTACCATCTTGAATGTTACATCTGTTGCAGATGCCAGCTGTACACAAAGCTGTCACTCATCATGGGTGTCACGTGGCTGTTGGAGGTCATCTCATTTGCCACTGGGACTGATGGATTCACATGGTATGTTTTCTTAACATCTGCTGTTGTCTTCACATTCTAATGGTTCTGCTAATGTTCTTAGATGCATTGTTTATTATTTGGTCCAGTTGAGATATCAATTCAAAATATGATTACCTGATTTTACTGGCACGAAAACCCATTCCACTCAATTTGTTCCTGATTTCACAATAGAAGGAGATATGTGCTCTCCTCTGTGTCTGCTGCATCAGTTCCAGTACAAAAGTAAAAGAAAACAAGGATTTTCATGGAGTAACACGCTTTATTTATATTCATACAATGTAAACATGGAACTGGCAGATGGGTTAAAGGGTCTACATCAAAATTTAGTTAGTTTCATAATCCGTCGATCATTTTGCATGATAAATCATAATGAAGAGGAATGAGTCATTTTACTTTCACTTCACAAATTAAATTGTAAGTATGTTACATCCTGAACATTTCTAAGGCTTTTTTTTTTTTAATATACAGATGTGAGTTAGTAAATTCCTATCTACCACTTTTACACATTACAAGAACAGAAATTATTCTACAGAATAGGAGGAGTTGCCAAAAAGAAACTTCTTCACATTGTTTTCAAATTTTGCTTTGCTGCCTGTCAGACATTTTATATCACTGGGTGTGTGATTTTTTATTTTATTTTTTTTTTATTTTGCAGCATTGTGCACCCATCTGTATAGGATTATTTACAATAGACTTGATGAGGAATAAATATACTGCAAACCAGTAGTCACAAAACCCAACTCCTCAAACAAATGTCTACAAGATAATCATGGGCGAGCACCACATATTATTCTTACAGCACGTTTTTGAGCAATGAAGACCTCCTTCCTTAAAGATGAATTACCACAGAATAGTACTCCATATGACATTAATGAATGAAAACATGCAAAATATATCCACTTACTGATATCTCACTCCACGAGATTTCCAATGATTCTGACTGCAAATGTGGCTGAACTGAGTTTTTAGGAGATCCAGAATATGCTTTCTTGAGTTTAAGTTCTCATCACTAAGGACACCTAAGCATTCTAAAGTTTCCATCCAATTTATTATTTCCTTACCATGTCATACACTTGTCACTGATGTCATACCCCTAGATGTGCAGAACTGACAATGTTGTGTTGAGGGTAAGACCATTCACAGAAAACCAGTCAATGATACTTTTAGGTTTCTTTTGTTTTTGAATATGTGTTTAGGTTGATTACAATACTAGCAAAATCTGCAAACAGAACTAATTTTGCTTGCTGTATGTTATACAGAAGATCATTTACATATTGAGGAACAATAATGGATCTAAGCTTGAGCCTTTGGGTACCCCAAGTCCAGAAGTACATCAAATTGTTTGAATTACTAAGTACAACTTTCTGCATTGAACATCAACAAAAGCAAAACGAGGATAATGGAATATAGTCGAATTAAGTCGGGCGATGCTGAGGGAATTAGATTAGGAAATGAGACACTTAAAGTAGTAAATGAGTTTCGCTATTTGGGGAGCAAAGTAACTGTTGATGGTCGAAGTAGAGAGGATATAAAATGTAGACTGGCAATGGCAAGAAAAACGTTTCTGAAGAAGAGAACTTTGTTAACATCGAGTATAGAGTTAAATGTCAGGAAGTCGTTTCTGAAAGTATTTGTATGGAATGTAGCCATGTATGGAAGTGAAACATGGACGATAAATAGTTTGGACAAGAAGAGAATAGAAGCCTTTGAAATGTGGTGCTACAGAAGAATGCTGAAGATTAGATGGGTAGATCACATAACTAATGAGGAAGTATTGAATAGGATTGGGGAGAAGAGGAGTTTGTGGCACAACTTGACACGAAGAAGGGATCGGTTGGTAGGACATGTTCTGAGGCATAAAGGGATCACCAATTTAGTATTGGAGGGCAGCGTGGAGGGTAAAAATCGTAGAGGGAGACCAAGAGATGGATACACTAAGCAGATTCAGAAGGATGTAGGCTGCAGTACATATTGGGAGATGAAGAAGCTTGCACAGGATAGAGTAGCATGGAGAGCTGCATCAAACCAGTCTCAGGACTGAAGACCACAACAACAACAAAAACAACAGCATGACGTTGTCCATTGTTTGGCTGTACTATCAACACCATAAAACTTAAATTTTTCTAGGAGAATACTGTGATTCTCGCAGTCAAATGCCTTAGACAATACGCAGAAAATACAAACTGGTACTATTTTGTTATTTAAGGCTTGTAAAATTTTGGGAGTGAACATCTAATGGTATTATCAGTAGAGCAACTCTTCTGAAATCCAAACTGTGATTTGGTGAGTTTATTATTTGCTGAGCATATTACTGCCGCTAAGATGAGAAACAAGGGTGAGTCAAATGAAAACCTTAAATTTGTAATAACAAATCGAAATTTTGCACCATTATCCTGTAAGTTGGTAAGCATGCTACAAACACTGTGCTGAATGGCCTGTAAGTAGCAGCGTAGTGCAGATGCACACATACCGTCGCAGTATCAGTATAAAGATGGCCACCCCACTTGCGACTTGCACCAGGGAAGAACAGCGTTCTGTTATTCAGTTTTTGCACAGTGAAGGAGTGAAACCTACTGAAATTCATCAACAAATGAAGGTTCAGTACGGTGATGCATGTTTGTCACAGCAGCAAGTCTACGAATGAAGTAGGAAGTTCGCAAATGGTGTGACTTTAGTGGAAGATGCTCCTCATCCAGGTCAGGCACAACGAGTTGTGACTCCAAAGAACATTGCAGCAGTTGAAGCCATAGTGAAGGAAACCCACTGAATGACATTGCAGCATGTTTACAGATTGGTCATGAGTCTGCATACCACATTGTGCATGATGTGCTTCAGTTTCACAAAGTGTCTACAAGATGGGTGCCCCGGCAGCTGACTCCTGAAATGAGAGAACGACATGTTAATTCTTGTGAAGAACTTCTTTGGTGCTTTGAAAGAGAAGGTGATGGCTTCCTTGCAAGAATCGTTTCTGGGGACAAAACCTGGGTTCACTTCCACCAACTGGAAACAGAGAGAGCGAGCAAGGAATGCCGCCATTCCTCATCACCAAAACCATAGAAGTTTCGAACAGAACCATCAACAGGGAAGGTTATGCTGACTCTCTTTTGGGACGAAAGAGGCATCAATTTGGAGCATTACATACCTAGAGGGACCAATGTCACCAGCGCATCATACACAGATCTCCTAAAAAATCATCTGTGGCCTGCAATCAAATCAAAGCGACATGGATTGCTGTCAGCAGGTGTCCTTTTGCAACATGACAATGCAAGTCTCCACACTGCCCGTACAACAGTTGCAACAATCACAGACCTGCATTTTGAGTATCTTCCTCATCCACCATACTCACCAGACCTTGCCCCCAAGTGATTTTCATATGTTTGGACCACTCAAAGACGCAATGTCAGGAAAGAAGTTCGTTCTGATGAAGAGGTATGCCATGCAGTGCATGAGTGGTTGCGCAAACTACCAAAAGAATTTTTTTCTAAAGGAATTTATGCACTTTGTAGGCACTGGAGGACTTGCCTTGAGCGTGGGGGAGATTATGTTGAAACGTGATACAGCTTTGTACAACTTCTGCACAATAAATAATATTAAAAATATTTAAGGTTTTCATTTGACTCGCCCTCATACTATTCTGGACTAGATTACCATCTCAAAAATTTTGGAAAATGATATCAGCAGTGAAACAGGTCAGTAGCTACTGATATATCTCCTATCACATTTCTTAAAGAGAGGTTTAAAAAATGCCATATTTCAGTCTCTCCGGAAAAGTGCTTTTAGTTCCTGATGTATTAAATATTTCAAATAAGACCAGGCTTACTATGTGGAAGCAAGTCTTTAATACTCCATTGGAAACACGAGATAAGCTTTTATTTTTGAGAGTATGTATAATTTTCTAAATTTCATATAAAGAAAGTGATGATACTTTCATATGATTAAATATTATGAGAGTTTCTTTTTCAATATAAAGCTGTGATTTTTTCCCTGGACTGTTTGTCCCCATGCTTTCTACTGCACTTAAGAAATAATTATTAAATAGATTTGCTACCTGTGACACATCATTTATAGCCCTTCCATTCAGTTCAATAGTAATTTTTTTCTGTTGTAGTACTTTTTGTGTCTCTTGTTTCACTAGATTCTGTATAGCCTTATATCTGTTGTCAGAATAACTGATTTCTGACTTGTGTGCATCTTTCTTAATTTTTTGAGAAGTTTCTGCAGTGTGTAACTACTGCAGAATCTCTAGTTGTTCTTACCAACAGATGCACTTCCCTTTTCCTTTCACAAGATACTTTAATCCCTGTAGTGATTCGCGGTTTTTTGCATGGCTGTTTAATGTCCTCTCTGGTTAGCTTATGGAAAAGCTACTTTCAAATAATGATACAAATTTATCATGGAACAGATTAAATTTTATGTTATCATTTGGTTCAATGAGCACAAGCCCTCATTCCTCTGAAGAAGAACATCAAGCACCCTTGGTGGGACACCAACTGTGAGAATGCACTCGTCACTAGGAAAGTTGCATATCAGAAATACAATAGCAAAAAATCCCCAGAAAATTTACAGGCTCTCAATGAAACACAAAAAATAACCGCAAAAATTATTGGACAAGCCAAGAGAAAACTGATGAAAGAACAGTTGGACTCCACAAAGGACAACTTCTGTAACTACAACACTAGACATTTCTAAAGGACGTTTGCAGGGCAAATCTGAGGATACACACCACCAAACCTCTGATTCAGGAAAAGTGATGGAAAATTGGCACTGACAAATAAGGATAACTGCAAAGTGCTGGCACAGTATTCCTCAAAACTTCTAAATTACTAAGAACCCACAGAGAGATTCACAGAGGAAGAACCAACAGACTCACTACCCTCCGATACAAGAGGATGTCCACAGATACATCCTCAGACTCGAAAACAACAGGACATCTGGTGAAGATAGTATAGTGGCCGACCTACTGAAATCCCTCAGACCAAACTCACTTAGAGAACCCACACAGATTATCACATGCATCTGGACATCAGAAAAGCTGCTAGATGACTGGAAATGCGCACTGATTGATCCATTACATAAAAAAGGCAACCACACAGATGTAAACAATTACAGGGGCATTTCCCTGCTACGAGTCACATACAAGATCCTTTCAGCATGCCTAGTCAGAAAGACACATGACCAACTGAAACAGGCAGGCTTCCAACCTGATCGCTCCTGCGCAGAACAAATCTTCAATTTGAAGACTATGCTGAAAATCAAAGCCATCAGAAATACACCAGTCATGTGCACTTTCATTAACTTTAAGAAAGCATATGACTCTGTTGACCTCCATTCATTGTTCAACAACCTATATGAACAAAGTTTGGACAACAAGACACTGCGACTGATCAAACAGACACTGACAAACACGACATCAAAAGTGAAATTTAGGGGGGAAAATCTCTGAACCCTTTGAGATGAGGACAGGTGTGCATCAAGGTGATGGTCTCTCACCACTCCTCTTCAACCTAGTGTTGGACAAAGTAATTAAGGTATGGAAGAAAGAGCTGAAATTACAAGGATACTGGAAGCCAGTGGGACTAGGATGACCCAAGGATGAACTGGAAATGGGCTGTTTAGCCTTCACGGACAACCTGGCGCTACTTGCAAACAACGAAACCACAGCAGTCAGCCTGGTAGAAGTACTCAGAGTGGGCAGGAAAAGTAGGGCTACAGCTTTCCTTCCAAAAAACAGAGTTCTTCTGCATGAAATTCAGCATACTGAATTTAAACACAAAACATGGAAAGATCAACAGAGTAACACATTTTAAATACCTAAGGGAAGTGCTTGAACTGACAGGAAAGGAGAAAATTATGCAAAACACCAGGTTACTGGAGATAGAGAGAGCCTTATACAAAACACAGAGTATCTACAACAAAAAGCGTCTGTCCACCTCCATCAAAATTCGTCATTTCAATACTGTAATCAAACTTGAGGTGCTACACGCCAGCGAGACACTGATGCTACACACCAAGGGCAACCTAGAGAAGATCCTCACAGAGGAAAAGAAAACTGTTGGACCAAAACTCACAGATGAAGGAAACAGGCTTCACTACAGAGACACCACAGAGAAGTTGTCCAACCTTGTAGCGGGCATCAGAAGGAGGCTACTGATATTTTGTGGCCACATCAGCCCACAGACAAAATTGTCTGTAGAGACAAAATACACAAGTGGGAAGTAATGTTAGAGAAGGCAGGACCTAAAGACCAAAGTGGTCCGAAGAAAGGAAGAGGGCTTTCAGTGAACGAATGAAAGAATACTGAAAGAACAAGTAGTCATCAATGCTTCGTGTGCTCTGATAAAGACCTGTAATGTGTGTAATACTACTACTACTAAATAAATAATAGTAATATATGTTAAAATATAAGAGTAGAAAACATAAAACATTAAAGGGCAATGTATTTATTAATAGAGCAAAACTGATGTTAAATGCCATGAACAACATACTGAGTAAGCAGCAACAGCCGGCCGAGACACACGCAGAAACAGGGAAGTAATCGATTTTGTGACTTTTACGAGCTCCTAACGAGGAAAGAATTTTATAATGTCATCTGTATGCTTTAATAGTTCAGTTTCTTGTGTTTCTGCGTGTTAATTTAATATCTAATAGCCACAGTTCCTGTGTTTTTGTTTGTGTCGGAAAGTAAACCGATTTTGTGACATATTAAAAGTTCCTAATCAGGGGCAAATTATTTACTTTCACCTGAGTGCTTTGGTAGTTAGGTTCTTGAATCTCTGTGTAATAATCTAATTTATTAGATACAGTTCCTATGTTTTTGTCAGTGCCTACATTAGAGTTCTGCAGCATGTGGCGATAGTCCATTTATCCGGGTAGTTTAGTTTTTCACAGTATTTAGTATGGATAGGAACTGTGATCGTTGTGTGCGGGTGTGAGCCGAGTTGGTAACACTTTGCTCCTAACTACAGGCTGTGATGGCTTTGGTTACACAGCTTGAAGCTGCAGTGGATGGGCACCACTGTTGTGGGGCAGCCATGGGGAACCAACAGACGTCCAGCATGTCGGAGTCCTCCGATCGGTCCTCACTACTGGCCAGCTCAGTTACTGCTCGCACTGAGGTTGACCCCTCATCTGTGGTCAAGTGGGATGTTGTTCTGGTGCGGAGCAGGCAGCGAAAGACTTCCCAGGGGGCTGCACGTAAGGCGTACCCGGTTAGTTTGACAAACAGGTTCCAGGTGCTGTCTGTGGCTGACACTGTCGCTGAGCCAGATACTGTCACCTGTCCTGTTTGAGAGGAAACCACTCAGCCTGCAAGATCCGGACAATCACAGAGGGTGAGATTATTGATAGTTGGGGGCTCCAACGTAAGGTGCGTTATGGGACCCCTTAGGGACATGGCTGCCAAGAAGGGTAAGAAAACCAATGTGGACTCCATGTGCAAACTGGGAGGAGACATTCCAGATGTTGAATGGGTCCTCCCTGATGCCATGAAGAGCACAGGGTGCAGCCAACTGCAGTTGGTGGCTCACGCCGGTACCAATGATGTGTGTCACTTTGGATCTGAGAGACAATGGTATGTCGACAATAATGTTCCTGAAATCAACTGGCATGGCCAGAGTCCCTATCTGAACCCAGTCAGACACATTTGAGGTAACTTTGAATGGCAGCTTTTCTCCATATCCCACTGTCCAACTTCATTACCTTCTCTGATTTTGGCTCTTGAGAAGGAATGGGCTGCTATCCTTCCACAGACATTCAGACACCCCAGCAGAGTTGGAGCCATCATAAAGAAAAATGGTGGAGCAACCATGTTTATATCTACTAAATAGGTGTCCAAATACTTTTAATCAGATATCATATCTTGACTAGAGCCTAGCTTTTGGTATGCTGTCAGGAGAGCTGATTAACTGGCATGGGTTGAGTACTACGGGAACAGTTTCTGCTGAGGTTTTAATTGCTGATGTGCTGTTACAGGTTGGTGGCAGATGTGCTGAACTGCCTGCAGGGCGTGCTCATCTTCCTGTTAGTGGTGGTGTTCCGGCGACGCGTACGGCGTCTTCTGCTGGCTCACTGCCCTGCTGCCCAGCGCTGCTTCGGCATCCAACCCAGCCCACTGTCCCAGGCAGAGTTACCCTTGGAGGATGAGGAGGACTGCGACGACACTGATGTTGCCTCTGATGATGCCAATGAATTCAAAGCTGCCCACGTCCGCACCAACGGTCACAACAAGTGATGCTCTAGTTAGGTCCCAATGGAATTTAGCAAGGATGCGCGGCTGTTACAAGAATTATTGGAGACCTGTACGACCTACACATTCGGTTTATGAGAGAACGTGGGGGGCAAAGTGAGCTTCTACACAACACTCTGGTACCTGCTGGTCGTCTGTCATCACTGAATCTCTGTAAAACTCTCATGACTGGTGCTGTGTCAGTGCCTATTTCTTTATCAGAGACAAGAACGGCATGAAATTTGTGTATTGAACTGTTGCAACAAGTTGCTTTCATCCTTCCTGAGAATAATCTGTGTGCTAAGAGTATTTGTGCAAATATATCTGCTGGTAGGAATTTTGCTTTCTTAATGATGCAAGTGTGATTAATTTATTCATACAAGTTCTGTAAATGCTGCTTCAAAGAACTTAAAGGAATGTGTAATGAGTCACAGGATATATCAACGGATGGCAGCAGCCACTGCAGGCTGCTTCTGTAAAATATACTAACAAAGAATATGGCTATTGCTAATATCCAATGGGGTATGTTGCTGCCACACAAAATTTATAACAAAAATCCAGACCTTTAAAGTGTTGTGCACAAGTAATACAAAAATATTCCAAGTATTTTATGTACAGGTTATAGTAATCCTCTCATTTTACACCAATTTTGCATGTCATCACAATAAAAATATAATTTGAAAGATTTATTCCTGATATGTAGTGACAATTCAAATTTTAATGATCATCCACATATGCAACCATGCAATTTACTTAGCCTTTATTGGAAATAAATATTCCCATGGGTCTAATTTTGTATTGGAATGTGGATTTGGTGAGTTTTGCAATGAATCTGTGGGAAGTTGAGGTGTCTTGTATTCCTTAGACACACTGCTAATGTAGTATAAATATGTCATTGATGTTATGATTTTCTCTGTACGTACAGATCAACTGAAAATCTGGTAATTAGTGATTTTCCTTTGTATCAAAGATGAGTTAACTGTTACTTAATCTGTTTTTTGGGCCTTTCAGAATTAAATATGCGACCTATTTATCTATTTATGTGTTTTGGGTAAAGTTTAAAAAGTGACAGCAGCATATTTTTACAAATTAAAAATCAAATAACACTTCTGGTCCAATTGGTATTACCAGATGGTTTGTCTGTACCAGTACATCTTTTTTTCTTTTTACATAATATGAAATGTCATTTGTCGGAGGCTGACCAATGTGTTTTACCTTTAGTTAAAAATAGCACTAAGTTGAAAAGTATCCAAAGTGAAAAAGTCGTCACTGAAGACACAAAAGTATTAATTTCCCATAACAGGTCTCTCAAAGGGATTTTTTAGCCTCTTAAAAATGATACATTGTGAAACAAGTCAACAAGTAAAAAGTTTTAAATATATTTTATACACAAAGCTGAAAAATTCTGCATTTTTGTGTTCAGAGGTACTCAAGCTGCAGATAGCACCAGCTTGATGCAGTTTTGCTGATAAGGTCAGGACGTATACAGTGTAAAGAAAAAAAAAGCATCAAATCTGGACAACCTGTAGCAAATAACAGAATTTAAAGTACAAAGCAACTAGGGATTATTTTGTTGGGAGTTTTCTGTTGTGTGTGACACATGTGAACACTGCATATGGAAAAAAATATTATGTACCACAGAATGGAAAAGAAAGAACACCATGCAGAGGAAAAAACATTGTTGAGTATCACATTTATTGAATAGTATAAAGAGGAAAATAACATATAAATAATGAGTCTCATTCATTAAATTACTTTTTGATGCAACCATATTCTGCCACACACACACTGCAGTGTTGTGTAGTTTCACTGATAGCTTTTACAGAGAATATAATGAAATTTACATGAGGGATCTAAAATATGTCTTTAGAATAATAGTCTCACGATATACAGCTGAAGCATAGGAATGCAGTTAGTCAGTTTATATTGTCAGTAACCACTGCATTTTCTTAATTATCGTTTATTAATTTCCAGACAGTCATCTTAATTGATGCATTTAAGACATTAAGATTCACACAAAGGAAAAGTAAAGGCATGTCAACTGTTGTGTTTATAAAGAACATGCTCCCTTAATTTGCTTGCACAATTGTGAAAAGTGGCTGGGTGTAACTAATTCTTACCAAAACAGACAATTTGAGCTTACAGCTTGTTAAATTCTATTAGCAAGGACGGTACTAAACGTAACTGTGTAAATATATGGTACTCAGATTTTAAGTGGCTGATTATTTACCTGACTGTGTATTAAAAGTGAAGTCTTTCTTATGATTATGTCCAAAAAGGGCTAAAGAAACGTAAACTTGATTTGGATGACTGTGGAATCACTCCAATTGATAAGCAGGTAGTCAACCAATATGTTATGCCAGTGACACACAACATTCAACATACAGCAGATGTATAAAATGTTCACAAACTTCATCTGCTGAATGTATGGTACAACCTCTTGAGATTACTTGCAGATAAATGCATCTACATATGTAGATTTATATATACCATGTAAAATAATATTGTAACATAAATACTCACATATGAACATGTAGTTGATATGTATTTCAAAAATAAAACTTTAATTTTCATTATTGAGCTTCTCTTTCTCTGTCACCAATAGTTCTTATAAAATTTATCAACAGTTTACTCATAACAATTTCTTTTTAGCATCCACCATGAGATGTAAACATTTAAAACAGTATCATTTTGCTACACTCCTGCTAAGTGTGGCAACATTGCACTCTTCAGATATTTAGAAGCCCCTTTAGATAATAATAGTTCACCAATCAAGTCAGAAGTCGATAACCTTAATAGTTGCTGTGATATATAAATTTACTTTAAAACTCAAAATTTTCAGTCTTTAATAAGGAATTACTTCATGGAGCATTTGTATGACAAAGTATACACACCACAAAAAGAAAACAACCAGACAAACATCTTATTTCCAAATAGTAAAAATGTAAGGCATATACTATCAGAAATGTCAGATTTTTTAAAAATTTTTATATATTGTTTTTTATTAACAGTAAACAGCTATTATGGTGCCTGAGTGTGATGGAATGATTTAACTGTGTACATGAAGAAGATCTCCTGAAGTTGTAAGTAATTAAGTATGTATGAGGATGTATATAATGTTGTGCAATCACAAGACAGATAGTGTTCACTGTGTGAAAGGCGTTTTGTAAAACAGACATAGTTTATATTGATGAAGAAATATCAACAACATAAGGAAAAGACAGATTGCTAATTACTGCAAAGATAACACATTAAGTTGCAGACAGACAAAATTAAAAGACACTTACACATTAGCATTTTTGTGTTCAGAGGTACTCAAACTGCAGATAGCACCAGCTTGATGCATCAGATAAAAATAAAAACTCTCACCCTTCATTCACACAAGCAAGCACACCTCAAGCACACATGACTGCCAACTCCAGCAGCTCTGACCAGACTGTATCTTTCACATGGAATGGAAGCAGCAATCTAGAGGGGTCATTGAAAGGGAAGAATAGTGGTGTATGGACTAGGCTGCTAACAGGCACTGTGTTGGAAGGCTGTGGGGCAGGGAGGTGGGGAAAATGGAACAAAAAAGAGAGGAGTATGAAAAGGTAGGTGGGTGCATTGGCAGAGGGTGGGAGACAGAGTAGCGAGGAGGTGATAGGACAAAGGGATGGAAACCGTTGGCTGGTGGGTGTGGGCCAGTATGTTAGGATAGATAGAGGTGGGACAATTTCATGAGCAGAGAATGTGTTGTGGGGGTAACATCCATACTCTCAGTTCAAGAAAAGCTAATGGTGGAGGGGAGAATCCAGGTGGCTTGGGTAGTGAAGCAACCATTGAAATTAAGCATGTTGTGTTCAGCTGCATATTGTGCCATGGGGTGGTCTACTTTGCCCTTAGCCACAGTTTGGTTGTGGCTGTTCATCCTGGTGGACAGCTGGTTGGTAGTCATACCAATATAAAAAGCTGTGCAATGATTGCAGCAGACCTGGTATATGACAAAGATATTTTCACAGGTGGCCTGGCCTCTAATGTTGTAGGATAAGCCTGTCACAGGACTGGAATAGAAAGTGCTGGGTGGATGGATTTGGCAGGTCTTGCTCCTGGGTCTTCCATGGGTTTATGATCCTTGTGGCAAGGCGTTGGGATTGGGAGTGGCTTAGAGATGGACTAGGTTGTTGTGGAGGTTGGGTGGGCGATGGAACACCATGTTTCTCAGGTAAGATGTCCCTCCTTTCAGGGCATCATGACACACAATCAAAGCCCTGACAAAGTTCCAGCCAGTGACGAGGGAGGCACACCTCTGTAGATGGTTGGTTTGGTGGTAGTGCCTGTCTTTAAAGGTGTTGGTGAGACCCTCAGCGTACTGCATAGGTAATGGGTTAGGAGTCTGAAGGCCTACTAGCTCATTCCTCATATACCTTACTAACGTTATCCTAGTTCACAGCTACTTCTCCTTTTAAGGTAAAGTATACAAACAAATCCGCTGCACAGCCATGGGCACTCGCATGGCAGCCTCCTATACCAACCTGTTTGTGGGCCATCCAGAGGAGACCTTCCCAGTGTACCAAACCCCTAGTCCGGTTACGGTTCATTGATGGTATCTTTATGATCTGGACTCAGTGTCAAGACACCCTATCGTCATTCCTTATCAACCTCAATGCCTTCTCTCCCATTCACTTCACCTGTTCCTCCACAACCTAGCATGCCACCTTCCTGGATGTTGACCTTCTCCTGTCCGATCAATCCATCTGTACCTCTTTCCACATTGAACCCACCAACCACCAACAGTATCTACATTTTGACAGCTGTCATCCTTGCAAACCAAAAAATTCCTCTCACACAAGCTGGCCATCCAGGGATGGCATATCTGCAGTAAGGAGAACCCATTTACCCAGTATGCTGAGCATCTCACCAAGGCCTTCACAGACAGGCACTATCCTTCCAGATACAGTCAGCAAACAGACCTTCTGTGCCTTTTCTCCTCACACCCACAATTCTCCCACCACACCCAAGAAACAGGTATAAAGGTATGCCCCCTTCATCACCACCACCCCAGACTGGAACAGGTGAACTATATCCTTCACCAGGGCTTTGTTTACATATCATGATGTCCTGAAATGAGCGACATCCAACCCAAAATCCTTCCCACCCTTCCTAAAGTGGTGTTCTGTCATCCCAACCTCCAAAACGTCGTAGTACATCCCTATGCCACACCCAGTCCCAATCCCTTGCCACAAGAATCATAGCCCACTGGAAGACTTGGGTGCAAGATCTGCCCAATCCATCCACCCAGCAATTCCTATTCCAATCCCATCACAGGCTTAACCTCTTCGATCAGAGTTACCTTACAACACATTCTCTGCGCATGAAATTATCCCACCTCAATCTATCCTAACATACTGTCCTCCCACCCTTCAGCCAACAGTTTCCACCCCCTCTGTCCTGTAACCTCCTCCCTATTCTGTCTCCCACCCTCTTTGTGTGCCACCCTCTGCCAATGCACCCACCCATCTTTCCACATTTCTCTCTTTTTTCCTCCATTTTTCCCCACCTTCCTGCCCCACAGCCTCCCGATGATGCACCTGTTAGCAGTCTAGTCACTGAACGCTCCACCAGATAGCGCTCTTCTCTTCCTCCACCCGTACACTGCTATCTGTTCCCCTTCCTTGATCCCTCCAGACTGTTGCTTCCATTCCATGTGACAGATGTAATTGGGTCCAAGTTGCTGCATTTGGTGGTCTTGTGTGCGTAGATGTGCTTGCTTGTTAAATGAATGGTTTGTTCCCCCCCTCTCGGCTGTGGCCGAAAGCTAATTTGTAAGTATCTCTTAATTGTGCCAGTCTTCAGCTCAATGTGTCATCTGTTTGTAAATTAGCAATTTGCCTTTTCCTTACATTGTTGACATTCCAACCTGGAGTTCCTTTGTTTGGTATCTTTACTTCATTTCTTCAGATATGTAGAAATTTTGCTATCTAACGTTTGTCTCACTTTCTGAGAGCCCATAATATGCTAGAAGCAATGACAGCAACAATGCTCATTGGTCTTAGTTTTTTTTTACAATCAGCTAAGCAGAAAAGAATGTGGTCCTGGGTCCCAAAGATGGTAGATTGACTAAATGAAAACATTAGTGACCTGTCAGGATCTAGTTTTTGTAGAGAAAGGATGTGTCACTAGTTCCTCTGTAAAGTTTTCATGAAGTGTTCCATAATGGATTTTGAAGCTTTGCTTGGGTGAGTAATATTATTCATCATCCTAGACAAGGCTGTAGAGTCATGGAGATAACTGGGGTGAGTGAGTAATGAGAAACAAAGTACCTGTGCCACTGCATTATGTGAACCTAGTGCTGAGAATGTAATTTCAAACTTTGAAGTTAAAAAACCTGTATGGTACAGAACAACAGTAGTAATAAAGGCTGCAATAGATGTTTTTAGAGAGGGTAAACGGAAGTTTTTCATCAAGAAGAAAGAAGAAAATCGAAGAAAGAAGAGAGCTATGGTGAAATAAGGTTCACTATGACACAGAGCTGCAGGCAGGCACCACTACACAATGGCTGTCAGCTGGTGCAGCAGATGCATGCCCTGCAATTTTGACTGTGAAGGAACCTGACCATCTTCTTTGAGAGCTTGTGAGAGGTTGCCTACATTTTTAGTTGGTGATTCCACTGTGTGGTCTTGCCAAGCCATCACATTGCATCCAATACAGACTGGAGGTAAGGGTCGTCTTCATGGGCATGCTGGGATTAGGAAAATTGGCAGCAGGGAGAGAAATAATAATTTTATACCTATAGTAATGTGAAAAGTGATTAACTATGTTTTAGTGAGTGTGACAGGAACACTTCAAAATAAATATGTGTATGGAAATAAGAAAGTAATTTGGTACTAGTAGCAAATGTACAGCAATTTTCTCCTACTTTTGGAGTAGGGCTGGAACCAACTTTGCCTGAAAATGCATATATGGGTGACAGTTTCAATTCTGTTATGCGTGGGTTGAATAATTCTAGTGCTGTAATTTATTGAAAGAAGTGTTGGCTAGTTACAGGATGATGAATTAAAGAGAAACAATGCAAGTAATGTTAAATTTGCACAGTTTTGTTAAATGAAAGGAAAAGAAGTGATACATCAGGAAAGTAAACAGGAAACTAGTCAGGAAATGCTCATGACATTTATATTAACAATGAATAAAAAATTTGGTTATGTGAACCAGCTGTTAATACTTGGGTAAATGGGGTTTCTGGTAAGATTTGTAACAAAATTGCAATAAGTCTGGTAAAATACACTACATGATCAAAAGTATCTGGACACCTGACTGAAAATAACTTACATGTTCATGGCACCCTCCATCGGTAATGCTGGAATTCAATATGGTGTTGGTCCTTGATGACAGCTTCCACTCTCGCAGGCATACATTCAATCAGGTGCTGGAAAGTATCTTGGGGAATGGCAAACTATTCTTCATGGAGTGCTGCACTGAGGAGAGATACCGATTGTCAGTTGGTCAGACCTGGCACGAAGTTGTTCTATAGGATTCAGGTCAGGACTCTGTGCTGGCCAGTCCATTACAGGGATGTTATTGTTGTGTAACCACTCCACCACAGGCCGTGCATTATGAATAGGTGCTCGATCATGTTGAAAGATGCAATCACCATCCCCCAATTGCTCTTCAACAGTGGGAAGCAATAAGGTACTTAAAACATCAATGTAGGTCTGTGCTGTGATGATGCCACACAAAACGACAAGAGCTGCAAGCCCCCTCCGTGAAATCATGACCATACCAAAACACCACCACCTCCAAAATTTTACTGTTGGCACTACACACGCTGGCAGATGACATTCAATGGGCATTCGCCATACCCACACCTTGCCATCGGATCACCACATTGTGTACCGTGATTTGTCACTCCACACAATGTTTTCCACTGATCAGTCATCCAATGTTTACACTCCTTACAGCAAGTGAGATGTCATTTGACACTGACCGGGGTGATGTGTGGCTTATCAGCAGCCGCTCAACCATAAAATCCGAGTTTTCTCACCTTCCGCCTGTCATAGTACTTGCAGTGGATTCTGATGCAGTTTGGAATTCCTGTGTAATAGTCTGGATAGATGACTGCCTACTACAAATTACGACCCTCTTCAACTGTCAGTAGTCTCTGTCTGTAAACAGACAAGGTCAGCTTGTACGCTTTTGTGCTGTACATGTCCCTTCACCCAATCACCCGACCACGTTCGAAGTCCACGAGTTCTGTGGAGTGCCGCATTCTGCTCTTTCATGATGTCTAACGACTACTGAGGTTGTTGATACAGACTACCTGGCAGTAGGTGTGGCAGCACAATGCACCTAATATGAAAAATGTATGTTTTTGGGGGTGTCAGGATACTCTTGACCACACAGTGCAGATAATTTGGTTGAGATTTTAAATAATTTCAAATCTGTAGTAAATGTAAAGTAGAACACCAGGCTTTTGATTTATGTGACACTGTAAAGAAAGTGCAACCAATGCTTAATGCTGTGGAGTCTGTGTGTAAAGGTGAATATAATGTTCTCAACTGCAAAATCAATAACAAGAGACAGAAATGTGTGCATTTGGAAGAGAAAATTATAGTTTGCATTGATGATGTAGAAAGCTGAATAGTAAAGTTAACGTAGCAGAGGCTACTTTGTATTGGCGATACCTTAGGTTGTCCAGTGTATTGGGAAACATTAGAACAGGAACTAACTATGTGTAACAAGCTGTATGGCGGAATCCTCAGAATTTGCATGTATTACACATAGATAATTTTTAAAATTTGATCATGCAGGTAATAAAATTATGGGTGACTTGCTTGTCCCAAACATACCTCAGTAATCCTGTCAGGGAAAGAAAACATATAGTTTAACATGGAATCCAAACCACATATGATTCTCGGTTGGTTGTTTAAAGGGACTAAACTACTAATGTCACCAGTCCCTTTTGTTCCTGGTGAATCTCTACACCATTTGAGGTGTCAACAGCAAGTTAAAGGCAGACTGAAATATTTCACCCTGTGACCTCTCGTTTTCCAAGCACTGGTACACATTTTATCATCGGACCTGTCATCCTATGTGTAATGCGTGTCCAAAAGAGTTGTGGGGTAATTTTGAGAATGTGATGCCTCAGACTAAGGAGTGATAACCAGAAGACACGCTTCAAGCATCAAAATTTTGGGGACACAAGAACTCGGGGAATAAATAAGACTGTTAATGTGATATGTAGAAGGCATTTAAAGAAGCGTTTTAATAACTATTGGATCAAACAAAACAACTAAAATTGCAAAATAGTCTCTTGGATTGCAGAAAAGTGTAGTCCAAGGAAGGAATCAATATAGAAGTTTGCTCAGAAATATGTAACCAGTTTGCCACATTTGTCTAATAAATTGAAACTGTAACAAATTATTATAGGTTTGGATAGTAAGTTCTCTGATGAACTGGAGGAATAAAATCATTGCTGCACCAAGAAATGATGTAGGAAAATTTGTCATTTAAAGAGAGATGAAAAGCTCATACAGGAAGAGGAGCAAAACTAACAGGGCTGTTCTGATACCAGTAAGTTTTCAAAGCCTTTGTTTCAACACTGAGTACTTTTAAAATAAAATCATTGTTTCGATACTTACTCAGTATTGAATGAAAAGTACTTATATCAAATCAATTTTATGTGCATATCTGAATAGTGATCACACCCTCCTCTCCCATGCTGCCTTTGGTCCAAAGGGTCTATTCATCGGCCATATTGTTTGCTGTGGTTTGCAACCATGCAGTGCATGCTTCTTCTCAAAAGTTTGTTAGCTTTAATTGTGTCATGGCATTGCGAAAATCTTAAGTATGGACATACTTTACTAAAACGATTGACTCCACTGCAAAGTGCAAATTAAAACTGTTAAGTTCTGCAGCATTATATACAATTTATTTAAACACTCCAGTACTCATGGAACTGTTATAGAAAGAAAACAACAGAAAGTTAGCAGTGCCTCTGAGCTTGAAAAAATAAGTGAAAGATGTTATGAAAATGTGAGTACTAAACTGGAAAGATAACTCCATGAAGCTAAGTTGTGACAAAATACATCACAGACGCCACGATAGGTCAGGGCACACTTAAGATGTTCCACTAAATAGGAGAACAGAAATGACTGTTTACTGATACTACATGTCACTGCCTAGCTTTAGGTCATAATCACACAAAAGTTGTAAGTACAAGCAGTACTGACAACCCAAAATACCCCTTGTCAAGTTTGGGCAAACGTCAAATGCTGTCACAGTTTTCCATACAAAGACGCATTTGAGTAGTCTCTCCAGTTTAGCATCAAGCTCACTAGTATGAACTTAATACAAACTGTCTTTTGACTTCCTCTGATACAAAACTGTTATATCTGCAGAGTATCATTTTTTAGAGCATGAACTGTTATTTTAGCATTTGTCAGTAATTTACTTTCATTTGCTTTGTAGCTACAAGTAACTATCATTTTGAATTTCGAAGTTACAAGATGCTTTGAGTCTTTCTTTCAGTCTTTATTAGTCATGCAGCATTTGTACCTGCAAAAGACTTCAACAGCACATTTACTTATCAATATTACAAAACATGTCATGACACTATTTACATTGTTGTATTTGATATTTCTAAAAATTCTTCTAAAGAATAAAATGGGTTTGCTAGCAAGAAGTTGTGTGGATTTTCTTTAAATGATTTGATTAGTATGTTTCTGACATGTTTACACAGTTTTTTATATATTTTGAGTGGCACGTAGATATGATTATTGTTTGTTTTTGCTAGTCTGTTCTCGAGTAAGAGCAGAGTAGTACTCATTCTATTATTACAATCAAGACTTTGATTTGACACACTCAAATTTGGTACTTCAGTGAATATGTAATAAACAGTTTCTAGAATGTATAAATTAATTACAGTTAAAACCTTTAAAATATTATATTTAGTGAACAAAGGCTTACAGTGAGTTCTGCTAACTGCTCTTGCCATTAATCCAATTATTATTATTGACAATCTAACAGTTACTTGTTGTAAGTGGGTGATCCATGTTAGTTTGTTGTTACACGTAATGCCTAAAAATTTTGCATTTTGTTTTTCTATTTTCGCAGTCTTTGATAGATTGAACCACATGTTCTATGTCTGATTTACATTTAATACTAAACCATTTGTACTGAACCAGGGTGTTGCTTTCACCAAATGCATTCTTTGACAAGGTCATCAAATACATAGTTTACAAACAGAAAAGTACCACCAGTGTGCGTACATGTCTTTACATTTGTATTATCTGGTAACTTATTTATTTGTACCAGAAATAGAAGAGGTTCTTATTTTGATCCCTGTGGCACTCCGTGTTGAATCTCAAGTGTCTTTGGTAACTGACATCCTGAACTTATCACCTGCTTTCTTTTATTGTGGTACGATTTCATTAGTTTTAGACTTTTGCCACAAATTCTGTAGTATTCTAGTCTGGACAGCAAACTGTGCTGGTCAACACAGTCAGAGGCATTACTCAGATCATAGAAGATTACCTGTGTATAAGCATGGTCCTCAAATGCTGATAAAATGTCTCTAATTAATAGTTCTACAGTTTGTGTATATGATATTTCTTTCCTGTAACTGAACTGTGACTTTTTATCTTCTAGGTACTCATACATTTGTTTATTCATGGTGTTTTCAAAGACTTTGGTTAGTCCTGGGATTAGTAAAATTGGCTTGTAGTTTGCAGATTCAGTTTTGCTTCCCTCCTTAAGACAGAAGTAACCTTGGATAATTTGAGGGGATTGGGAAAAACACGTTATGTAAGACACAAGTTTATACAGCATATTAATGAGGCTACAACGTAATATATTATTTATTTCAAATTGTCAAAAACCCTGAAAAATTCATGTAATACAGACAAAATAATTGAAAAAAAAAAAAAAAAAAAAAAAATACCCCTAACGGCTGAGGGACTCGGGGCAAGTAAGGCTAGCAACCTGCTTCCCTGGTACTTTAAATATGATGCTGGCAACAATCAGAGCAAAATGCCTCGGACCTTTGGAGGTGACGGAGTCCCACCTCTAACTGACAAACCAGGGACTCCAAAGATACGACTTGGCAAACAAATGGTAATGAGATGGGGAGCTATTAATATCAATGGGGGCTACTCTGGGAAGAAGGTAGAGCTGGCAGAGGCTGCAAGTAAGATGGGGCTGGACGTTTTAGCTGTTAGTGACATTCGGGTAAGGGGTGAGAAAGAAGAGGAAGTGGGAGAATACAAGGTCTACCTGTCAGGAGTCAAAGCAGGAATAGCACAATGGGGTGTAGGGCTTTACATCAGGAAAGAAATGGAACCCAGCGTAGTTGCAATAAGGTATGTAAACGAACGACTGATGTGGATAGATTTGACAGTGTCTAGCAAGAAAATTAGGATTGTGTCAGTATATTTGTATTGTGAAGGGACAGATCAAGATAAGATGGATAGTTTTTATGAGGCACTCAGTGATGTAGTTGTTAGAGTAAAGGACAAGGACAGTGTTCTGCTCATGGGTGATTTTAACACCAGGATTGGAAATCGAACAGAAGGGTATGAAAAGGTTATGGGTAAATTTGGAGAGGATATGGAGGCCAACAGGAACGGGAAACAACTCTTGGATTTCTGTGCCAGTATGGGCTTAGTAATCACAAACTCCTTTTTTAAACATAAGAACATTCACCGGTATACTTGGGAAGGCAGGGGAACCAGATCTGTCATTGACTATATAATAACAGATCAGGAATTCAGGAAGGCTGTGAGGGACACACGTGTATTCAGGGGATTCTTTGATGACACTGATCATTATTTAATCTGCAGTGAAATTGGGATTGTGAAGCCGAAAGTGCAGGAGGTCAGGTCCATATGTAGGAGGATAAGAGTGGAGAAACTTCAGGATAAGGAAATCAGGTACAAGTACATAACAGCGATCTCAGAAAGGTACCAGTTAGTTGAATGTAGTCAATTACAGTCATTGGAAAAGGAATGGACAAGGTTCAGGGACACAGTACTAGAAGTGGCTAAAGAATGTCTTGGAACAGTAGTGTGTAAAAGTAGGATGAAGCAAACAGCTTGGTGGAATGATACAGTCAAGGCAGCCTGTAAAAGGAAAAAGAAGGCGTATCAAAAATGGCTGCAAACCAGAACCCAGGTAGACAGAGAAAATTATGTTGAAGAAAGAAACAAAACCAAACATATAATTGCAGCATCCAAGAAGAAATCTGGGGAAGACTTTGGGAACAGGTTGGAGACTATGGGTCAAGCTGCTGGAAAACCATTCTGGAGTGTAATTAGCAGTCTTCGAAAGGGAGGTAAGAAGGAAATGACAAGTATTTTAGACAGGTCAGGAAAACTGCTGGTGAATCCTGTGAATGCCTTGGGCAGATGGAGGGAATATTTTGAAGAGTTGCTCAATGTAGGTGAAAATGCGATCAGTAATGTTTCAGATTTCGAGGTAGAATGGGATAGGAATGATGATGGAAATAGGATCACCTTTGAGGAAGTGGAAAAAATGGTCAATAGATTGCAGTGCAATAAAGCGGCTGGGGTGGATGAAATTAAGTTGGAACTCATCAAATACAGTGGAATGTCAGGTCTTAAATGGCTACACAGGATAATTGAAATGGCCTGGGAGTCGGGACAGGTTCCATCAGACTGGACAAAAGCAGTAATCACACCAATCTTTAAACATGGAAACAGAAAAGATTGTAACAACTATAGAGGTATCTCTTTAATCAGCGTTGTGGGTAAAATCTTCTCAGGTATTGTTGAAAGGAAAGTGCGAGTATTAGTTGAGGACCAATTGGATGAAAATCAGTGTGGGTTTAGGTCTCTTAGAGGTTGTCAGGACCAGATCTTTAGCTTACGGCAAATAATGGAGAAGTGTTATGAGTGGAACAGGGAATTGTATCTATGCTTTATAGATCTAGAAAAGGCATATGACCGGGTTCGTAGGAGGAAGTTATTGTCTGTTCTACAAGATTATGGAATAGGAGGCAAACTTTTGCAAGCAATTAAAGGTCTTTACATGGATAGTCAGGCAGCAGTTAGAGTTGATGGTAAATTGAGTTCATGGTTTAGAGTAGTTTCAGGGGTAAGACAAGGCTGCAACCTGTCTCCACTGTTGTTCATATTATTTATGGATCATATGTTGAAAACAATAGACTGGCTGGGTGAGATTGAGATATGTGAACACAAAATAAGCAGTCTTGCATATGCGGATGACTTAGTTGTGATGGCAGATTCGATTGAAAGTTTGCAAAGTAATATTTCAGAGCTAGATCAGAAATGTAAGGACTATGGTATGAAGATTAGCATCTCCAAAATGAAAGTAATGTCAGTGGGAAAGAAATATACACGGAATGAGTGCCAAATAGGAGGAACAAAGTCAGAACAGGTGGACGGTTTCAAGTACTTAGGATGCATATTCTCACAGGATGGCAACATAGTGAAAGAACTGGAAGCGAGGTGTAGCAAAGCTAATGCAGTGAGCGCTCAGCTACGATCTACTCTCTTCTACAAGAAGGAAGTCAGTACCAAGACTAAGTTATCTGTGCACCGTTAAATCTTTCGACCAACTTTGTTGTGTGGGAGCGAAAGCTGGGTGGATTCAGGTTACCTTATCAATAGGTTGAGGTTATGGATATGAAAGTAGCTAGGATGATTGCAGGTACTAGTAGATGGGAACAATGGCAGGAGGGTGTCCACAATGAGGAAATCAAAGAAAAACTGGGAATGAACTCTATAGATGTAGCGGTCAGGGCGAACAGGCTTAGATGGTGGGGTCATGTTACACGCATGGGAGAAGCAAGGTTACCCAAGAGACTCATGGATTCAGCAGTAGAGGGTAGGAGGAGTTGGGGCAGACCGAGGAGAAGGTACCTGGATTCGGTTAAGAATGATTTTGAAGTAATAGGTTTAACATCAGAAGAGGCACCAATGTTAGCATTGAATAGGGGATCATGGAGGAATTTTATAAGGGGGGCTATGCTCCAGACTGAACGCTGAAAGGCATAATCAGTCTTAAATGATGATGATGATGAAAAAAAATTAAGACATTTAGTGCTCGGAAGCATCTTCTATTGACAAATAAGGTCAAACTTCTGTTTTACGTATTTTCCAAATTTGTAGTCTATGCGTAAACTTGTAAGATCAGGGCTAAAAATACCTTTAGTTTACATTTATTGCAAATACTGTTTACCTCACTTCTCAATCCTTACTTGTCCGTAGCTCGTGGTCTAGTGGCTAGTGTTGCTGCCTCTTGGATCACGGGGTCTCGGGTTCAATTCCCCGGCCAATTGGGGATTTTGTCTGCCTGGGATCTGGGTGTCTGTGTTGTACTCATCATTTTATCATCATCATTGTCATCATTCATGACAGTGAATAGATTAGACAGTGTACAAAACTGGACTGTGAAAAAATTGGGAACTTTTTATGGGCACTGATAACCGCGCAGTTGAGTGCCCCACAAACCAAACCAAACATACATCTTACTTGATGTCTAGCTTGACTTTGTACCGTTTTCTTCCTATTGGCATTATCTGTGATTGCATGAGCCAACTTGATGTCTCACCCCTTTTCATCAATTTCAATGTATACAGCAACAATATATATTCTCAACATTTTGAATTCAAACAATCAGGCACAAACAATATGCTTGGTCACAATCAAGGAGAGGTCACCTACTACCAGTGAGTGAGCTTTCATAGGCCAGCTACTTGTTATGTCACTCACCAACCAGCCCAGCCACCACATTACAGGTTATACAATCTGCAAAAATATTACAGAGAGAATGCCACTTTGCAGATGAGCAGAGAGACACTGGCTGTTTAACCATTAATTGTGTCTACACTGTAATTAAATTAATCAAGCATGGCTAGAAACAATGTAGGAATTTGTTCCATCTTATCGCAGCCATCAACACAAATATTCGTAACTAGAAAAAACCTGATATTGATTATGACATTGAATATAGAGCAAATAGGATGAAGGTGGTTCTACAAAGCGCATTAAAGGAGTCTTTTTCCATGAGTTTCGTCTAATAAAGGTAAAAAAATTATTTTTAGTACCTAATTATTACACTGAAATTGCAAGTTTTTAATTTTAAATGACATTTTTATTCTAGAGGCAGGTACAAAATATAATGAAAGTCAGGCATTGGTATTTTTTATCCGCAAGGATATATGTGACCTTTTCATGGGTTACGGAAGAGCTGCAACCTAATTTTAAAGTGCCTGGTGCAAAATGTTTAAAAAACATGAACAATATGAGGCTTATGTAGCTAAAACCAGATCCAGATTGTGTAAAAAAAAAAAAGAGAGAGAGAGACGATATTTGTCTCTCACTGGATATTTGGCCTGAAACAAAATTTTTTAGGTGTGAGAACCCTTTTTCTACAAAATGGCAAAATGTGTATGTTATAGCAGCCACTTGTGCATTAAATGAAAGAAATATGAGCTGACTACATATCAAGAGCCCTTCAGGATATTTTTGATAGTTGGAATGTATCACAAACTAAAATTCTTACTGTTGTGATAGATAATAGCAGTTCTATGTTAGTAGCCATAAGAATATCCATTGGTGAACAGAAATATTTGTCATGTTTTGTGCATGCAAAAAATCTGGTTGTTGAAGAGGCTTTAAAATTACTTGACATTATATCTAAAATTCAAGAAATAGTGTTTTGGATTAAAACAGTGTTGCATAGTCAGATAAATAAAAATCAAATGCAAAACAATACTCCCAAAGGTTCACTTTTGAAACTTATTGCCAATGTTAAATTAAGGTGGAACTCATGTTGGAGTGCATCTTACATTTAAGGTAAGTGATATCTAACGTCATAGTTGATACTGTTTCAGCACACTACATTCCATCAGTAGTGGAAAGGGAAACACTCAAACAACTTAGTATTTTTAAAGCGTTTTGAATATGTGACAAGAGATATGTCTGGACAAAAGTATGTTACAATGTTGAAAATTATAATAATAATTAATTTTTTGCCAACAGTATCTCACCAGTCTCACCAACTGTCAAAGAACGGAAGGATGTTTTATCAAGAGAGCTGAAAGAAAAGTATGGGTTAATTCAATTTTGCTCCTCTTCTGGATCCAATGTTTAAAAACATACATTTTAAAAATCTAGCAGCATGCACGAGAATCATACAAAAACTCAGAAGCATGCTTTATGAGCAACAAAGTATCCTCAGTGAATTTGAGGAAGATGCCACTTCATCTACTGTAGCACAGGAATACGACTTTTCAAAACATCGTAAACAGCTAGTGCACGGCAACAAAACAAAAAAAAAGGAAATGCACCAAAGTGATGAAGTATCTCTTTATTTGCCAAATCCTGTAATATATTTAAAATATAACGAACTTGCAGAATGGGAAGACATGGAAATAATTTTCCCATGTTTGTACAAATATGCTCAACAGTATCTTATTGTTGTTACAATATCTGTGCCTATGGAGTGTTTATTTTCAAACTTTGTCCCAATTATGACTCAAAATAGAAGTAAGTTGTATCCAAAATATTCACAGCAATTTTTCTTTTTGGAAGTCTTCCAAAAGGTGACATTTTTTTTATAAGCATCATCATTAATAAAGAAATGAAAGTAGTTAATTGTTTTATCAGATTACATAAAATAAGTAATCAAGTAAAATATCATGTCTACTCAAGTATTAGTACATTTGCACAAAAAATTAAAAAGTATTGATATGAGAAGGTATCAATACTTTTGAAATCCTCATTTGAGTAGTAGCACTAGATGACCACAGTACCAATCATTCAAGTAGGGTTCATTACTTTGATGGTATCAGAATGTCCATAAGTACAAGCCCCGACAGAAATTTTAAAAATAAATCAGATGTAAATGTCAACAGCATGGAATTGTAGTTATGGTAAAGGAGCCAGGGGTGAGCACAGTTCTCCACAAAAGAGGTTGTATATGGCTAGAAACCAGGTAGCTACGTATAGATCACTTTCAACTGGAGGTGATAATTCAGATCTATTTCCTAGACAGATTTTGGGGGCTAGGTCTTCCCCATCTGTAAAGTTACTAGAGTTTGTAGAATGGGTGGCAAAACTTTGAAACCACTTGCTTAAACCATTCACGAGTAAAAGTAGCCTGTGCGTGAGAGCTTAAATTAAATAAAGGCACATTTATAATTGTAACTGTATATAGGTCCCCATCAGGAAATTTTCATCTATTTCTGAAAAATTTGGACTCCTTGTTGTGCTATCTGTCAGACGGGGGGAAGCAAATTATTATTTGTGGGGACTTCAATGTAGATTCTCCGAAAGAGGGTAATAGGAAAAATGACCTTGAAGTATTACTCGGTTCTTTCAATTTGACACCCGTTATTGATTTTCCTACTCGGGTGGTAAAGGATAGCAGCTCACTGATAGATAACTTCTTTATAGACCAAGATAAGTTTAACCAGATAAATGCTCAGCCTGTTGAGAATGGTCTTTCTGATCATGGTGCACAGCTAGTTACAATATATGACATAGCTCCATTCAGCAATACTAAACAGTCCTCCAAAGTAGTACGTTCAGTCAACGATTTAACAATTGCAAATTTCAGGGAAAGCCTACAGCAGTTAGACTGGAATGAGGTGTACCGTGAACCTGATGCCAATTTAAAATATAATTTATTTCATGACATTTTTGTAAATGCATTTGAAAATTGCTTCCCAAAGAAAATAGTTAAATACACTCATAAGAAACCTTGTAACAAACCATGGCTTACTAAGGGTATAAAAATATCTTGTAACCGGAAAAGGGAAATGTATCTGACAGCAAGAAAGAGTAGTGACCCAGAAACTATCAAACATTATAAAAACTACTGTGTTATATTAAGAAAAGTTATTAAAAAATCCAGAACTATGTGTATCATGTCTGAAATCAGCAACTCTGATAGTAAAATTAAAACAATTTGGAATATTATTAAAAGAGAAACAGGTCAACCAAGAGCACAGGAAGACAGTATTACCATCAAATTGAATGAAAACTTTACGAACAAAAAGTCAGAAGCTGAAAATATTTTTAATAATCATTTTCTAAATGTTGTGGATATAGTAGGATCCAGGTGTTCATTAGAAGATGCTAGGCTGTTAATGGAAGAGGCCATACCTATGCAATTTGATACAATTGAAATCTCACCCACTTCTCCCTCTGAAATTAGGAAAATAATAAACTTGCTTAAAAGCAAAAACTCACATGGAATTGATGACATTTCCAGCAAAATACTAAAAGCTTGTTCTCAACAGATAAGTAAGATTCTCAGCCACCTGTGTAATAGCTCTCTGGAACAGGGCATTTTCCCTGATAGACTGAAATATGCTATTGTTATACCTTTGCATAAAAAGGGGGATAGATCTGGTGTCAACAGTTACCGTCCAATCTCCCTTCTAACAGCTATATCCAAAATTTTTGAGAAAGTAATGTATTCAAGAGTAGCTTCACATATCTGTAACAATGAAGTACTAACAAAATGTCAGTTTGGTTTCCAGAAAGGTTTTTCAACAGAAAATGCCATATATGCTTTCACCAATCAAATTTTGAATGATCTGAATAACCGAACACCACCCATTGGGATTTTTTGTGATCTCTCAAAGGCTTTTGATTGTGTAAATCATGAAATTCTGCTAGACAAGCTCAAGTATTGTGGCATGAGTGGGACAGTGCACAAATGGTTTAATTCGTACCTAAGTGGAAGAGTGCAGAAAGTTGAAATAAGTAGTTCTCATAATATACAAAGATCAGCACATTCCTCAAATTGGGGAACTATCAAAAATGGGGTTCCACAAGGGTCAGTCTTGGGTCCTTTGTTGTTCTTAATATATATTAATGACTTGCCATTCTATATTCATGAAGAGGCAAAGTTAGTTCTCTTTGCTGATGATACAAGTATAGTAATCACACCTGACAAACAAGAATTAACTGATGAAATTGTCAATACTGTCCTTCAGAAAATTACTAAGTGGTTCCTTGTAAATGGACTCTCACTGAATTTTGATAAGACACAGTACATACAGTTCCGTACAGTGAATGCTATGACGCCATTAATAAATATAGACCTTAATCAGAAGCATATAGCTAAGGTAGAATATTCCAAATTTTTAGGTGTGGCCACTGATGAGAGATTAAATTGGAAGAAACACATTGATGATCTGCTGAAACGTTTGAGTTCAGCTACTTATGCAATAAGGGTCATTGCAAATTTTGGTGATAAACATCTTAGTAAATTAGCTTACTACGCCTATTTTCACTCGTTGCTTTCATATGGCATCATATTTTGGGGTAATTCATCACTGAGGAATAAAGTATTTATTGCACAAAAGCGTGTAATCAGAATAATAGCTGGAGTCCACCCAAGATCATCCTGCAGACATTTATTTAAGGATCTAGGGATATTCACAGTAGCTTCTCAGTATATATACTCTCTTATGAAATTTGTTATTAACAACCAAACCCAATTCAAAAGTAATAGCAGTGTGCATAACTACAATACTAGGAGAAAGGATGATCTTCACTATTCAAGATTAAATCTAACTTTGGCACAGAAAGGGGTGAATTATACTGGCACTAAAGTCTTTGGTCACTTACCAAATAGTATCAAAAGTCTGACAGATAACCAACAAGTATTTAAGAAGAAATTAAAAGAATTTCTGAATGACAACTCCTTCTACTCCATAGAGGAATTTTTAGATATAAATTTAAAAAATATATATTAAAAAAATAAAAAATAAAAATCAAAAAACACAAAAAATGAAAAAGTTGTTGTATTAACTTAAGTATGTTGTTAAATTAACTTAATTATGTCATGTATTGGAAAATTTGACTCGTTCCACATCATTACAAAATATCGTATTCATGATCCATGGAACTAGTATTAATCTAATCTAATCTAGAACAGTAATAGAATCTGACTTAATAGAAAAGGATAATACAGTTAAGGAAGAGAAAATTCAAAGTTAAAATATACTAGTGTATGTTCTAGGTTGACTTAAAAAAGTTGTTGCTTATGGAAAATTACCTTTCTTGCCACAAACTGCAACACAATGATGGCAACCAACCCTAATCATTGAGTACTATGTGAAAATTTGACATTACCAGGCCGATTTTTGTTGTTCCTGATCAGAAGGTCACTGGCTTGATATGGATGCTGACCGTGTGGGAGAGCATGTAGTTTTAGTGGATCGAACAGTAAGATGAACTGATAAAGATTAACAATTGTATCAAGAAGTGTATGTTCGAAAAGTGTATCTGTTGTTTAATGTGCACTTTGAGGTAGTATTTGTGTCCTTTTGCATGAAAATACAGTAAGCCCTACAATCATTTCTCAAAGAGCTCTCCCATTTACTGGTGAATATATACCCGAAGCACTGACAATTTAGGGACACAGTTAGTGCTTCAGTGTTTTAAAGCTTTTCTTGAATGAGTTATATTGTTGCCCTGGACCAGGTAGTAGATTTGTGGGTCTTACTGAAGTAAGCAAGCAGTGAAATAAAGAAAAACCATCCTGTCACAAGCCGACATAGGCTTACTCCATTAATTATAATCATATAGAGTAATCTACATAGCCTGACAATAGTTTTTGCCCACAAAGAAAGAATTACCACTACGTACAGTGAGTTGTCAGAAAATAATTAACCATGTTGCCCTCCTATTGCATGGGATACTCCTACTACTACTCAACAGCTGAAGTCCATGAAGAGTTTCCTGTCATCAATATCTTCAACTTTTGTAGTGGCAATTACAAGAAGAGGAATGGCACAAAAAAATGGAACAGAAACATAACATGTAGAAAATCGTCCACGCAACCTGTAACTAGAATTTAAAATATTACTACATCATAGCAAAAAATAGCAAAAATATGTACATATTCCAGGCCAATGAAGATGCCTTGCAGAGAATAAAGGTGAAATGCCTATGGTACGAAAATTGTGTTTCATTCACTTGTAGTCAGATCGTCTAAAAAGTAAAAATTATCTATATACCTTCCTGCGATCATCTAAGAGCTTTACCATGCCTCCCAAGAAGGTGAGGTTGGAACAGTTTAAGAAAAAAGACTACGGCCCTTATGATGGTCGAGTAGCTACTCATGGACACAATGTGATTGGTATGGAAGTCATTAAACAGATGACCATCTGGAGGGGGATAATCCATAGACCATATAAAGAAAAGGATTTAATCTTGATAACACATACTGTGAATGTGAACAAGTGCAAATCGCAACTCACATGTTTCGCTACTATCTGTGCCCAATATCCTGCACAGAGGATATTCATTCTTGTCACCTCCCTCCTCCCACCTCCCTCCCCACCAACCCCTCTGTGTCATGTAGGTTGCAAAGTTCTGACCTGTATGATATGAAGATACAAGATCACCACATCAAAGAATGGAAAGTTCAGGTTCGAATATCAACAATATTATAAAAAGGTGTGGCTGGAAGTTCACCAGATGTGTTGTATTCTTGCAGTCTAATTATTCTACTTCATGGTTTGATGGTCAGTCTGTATATCTGTATGTTTCTGACCTAAGAATAAATTAATAATAATACTTTGGTCGATAATTTACTGAAGGAAGATTCTTTTAATATTGTTTAAAATAACATTTGTACAGCATTAGGCTAGTGCATAAGTTGGTAGCATTTTTCCACAATGAAGTGTGGCAATGTGATGTGCACAAATGAAAATGCTTCAGATAAGCAACAGTTAATTTTAATTACGCGAGCGCTGATTAGAATGCAGTGGGATGGCAGACAGGTGGACGGCCAGAGTGGGTGCACATACTGAAAGGTTATGATAAGAGCTGAGTCGGGCGCAGTGGGCCAGCACAGTGACTTGCAAGAACGGGAAGGCGGAAGGACAAAGAAAAGGCAGGGGTAGCTTAGAAATGCGACGCAGCATCCATAGGCAGACACCCAAAGGGGATGGAGAAGGTGGACTGGTCTGACCAGAGGCTGCCGAAGTGAAAAAAGTAGTTCATTTGAAAAACTTCAAATTAGAGCAGAGGGCCAGAGTAAAATTTGCAGAAGAGTGTAAATCAAAACTGTATTTGCACAGAAAGCAACAGGGAAACTATAAGGTAAAATGTGTCTGTTTTAAGAGCAGAGATGGTGGCTGACGTCACAAGTGGTTTAGTGCGGAGGAGGAGTGCACAGCTCGCCATTGTTGAGGACTAGTGGTTTGACTGGGGAGCAGTAAGGATGGCCGGCAGTTGTGCTCCTGCAAGATTACCAACTAATCTTTGCTTTTTGGCTAAATCTACATAGGACCGTGATCACGTAACATTTGCGTAGGTGGTGAAATTATTTTGACTGTGAATGAATGTTTATCTTCATATGTGACAATTACTGAGGTACAGACACAAACAGTTAATTGTGCAAAGCTTATTGCAGGCAACAACATGACAGTCATTGAACACGGTAAGTCAGCTGCTGTGCTTGCTCCTGCTGTTGCAATTCTGTTTATGTTTTCTGCCAATGATTATTATGACCAACTGGTTATGATGATAATTATTTTTCTGTGGGGTATCAAGTGTAATTAAAGACTGAGTTCCATGGCATCCAGTAATACAAGATCCTGGCCTTCTGCGCTAAAAGACCTGCATGGCAGCTGAGTGAACGATATTAAAATTATCACAATTGGGATTAGCCTGATTGAGACAACACCCAAAGGAAATTGGTATCCGACAGAGGTCTTAAACCCACCATCCAGAAAGGGCTGTGTAGCAGTGGTGAATTGGGCGAGTGTTGAGTAAGCAAGCACCACTGCCTGGTAAGCTTTGCTGGGTGCGAGGAACATCCACACAAAGAAGAATGGTGCCAGCATGTGGTTGAAGCAGAAGACCAGCGGACAGCAGACCATGTGAGGGTGGAGCAGGTGCACAAGCACCGCACAAAGAGGGCGGTGGATCGCAGCAACCAGGCAGTACGTTGGAGAAGTCGTCGAAAGCTAAGAAACCGAATTCTTTACCAACTGTTGAACAGTGTTTTAACTTTAGAAAATAGAATGTCTGAGCAGGACAAAAGTAGCATAGCAGGGAAAGCCAAGTGTCATGCTGAGGAGGTTGTTAAAATTGACAGTATAACGAATGCAGAGGTGTTTAGCTCAGATCTGTATTCAACGAGAATTTTATTGGCTGTTGATAGCCAAGTAGAGACCAAACAGACAAAAGAGGAGCCACTAAACTTGAATGATTCAATCTCTGAAGGGGTTGAGGCTACTCAAGGTAAGTCAGAATCAGTGGCAGACCAGATGATTTCGGCAGTACCAGGGAAAGAGAAAAATGTCTTCTCGCTGTCACTTCTTGCAACTCTGACACAATTTTGGGACTAAATCAATACATATATTAAGCAAGATAATGAACAAGTAAGCTCCAGTATTGCTTTGGAAGTGTCGAATTTTTGTGAGGAGGTGAAGAAAGACATCGCTGAGCAGTTCACCCAGTGAAAGTTGCAACTGGAGCATCAAGTAGACATTAAACTACAACAAATAGTATGTAAAGTGGGTACTGAGCTGGACCAACTGAAGAACAAATGTACTAAAGGGCACAAGGAGGGGTCAGATAAAGTATCCAACGCATTGGATGAGCATGCTACTGCATATCACAAATTCATAAGTGAGTTGAAAGTTAAACAGAGGGATTTTGAAACGAAAATAAATGGGTAATATAAGTGGTAAGATATGATCTGAACAAGATACTAGTTTTAAGTTGCATGTTAAGGATACGATTCAGGTATTGGCTGCTAGTCGAGCAACGTGAGACTCGTTTGAGAAACATTAAAAGGTCCATTATCAGCAGATGGATGCTTGAATATTGCAAAATGAGATAGCAATTGCTAAACTGGCCACAAGGGCAGGCCAGGTTTTGTCAAGCAATGCAGCAGAAGCAGTGTTTATTAAGTGTCATAAGTTTAATACCTTTGAGCCACAGGGAACCATTAATCCTAAAGTATTCCTTAAGGAATTTGATGAGGTAATGCCAGAGTACTGGACGGAACAAGAGCGAATTTCGTATGAAATGGGTCACTTAAGGGGTGATGCCTTTCAATGGGCTGATGAGGTGGCTATGGACTGCAAAGATCTCATAGATTTTAAGAAAAGGCTTTTAGAAGAATATTAGTCTGGAGAAATTCAGCAACAATTGTTAGTGGATTTATGGGAGGCAGGAAGTACCAAGCCGAGTGTGGCACTATGAAACAGTTTCGTGATTCGTGGTGGCGCCGCATAAAGCATGTAGATGGAAGTATGATGGTCGAGTTGTTTGCCGCTGGGATAGAGCAGATGTTGCCTTTTTATGTTAGGAAGGAACTGGTAGCAGCACCATGGGACAGCTATGAAAAATATTTGAGTTTCTTAGACAGACTCAAGCGTTTACATTTGCGTGACGGTAATCAGCCGCAGCGGCCTTTGATGTGAGAAGATGTACAGCTGGTAAAATTTGTTAGGAGAGGCGTTCAGGCCCAAAATGTGAGACAGGCGTAGGGGAGAGAGAGGAGAGTGTTTAAACTAAATAGTGCTCATCGATGGGCCAACTGCAGGCAGCTCACAGGAAGGGCCCATACAGAAACAGGTGTTCACATCCGAGCCGGTGGGAGGAAGAAGTGAAAGGAAAGAGCAAGGAGGCTGTAAGAGATGGCCTTGATGCTTGGCAAGGTGCACTGGAGGGGAGAAACACACCTGGTGCTGGCTGGACGCAGGTGACAATGGATGCGCACATAGTGAATACAGAAGGAGAAAATGAGAGAAGAATGGTAGTAGGGGGTCCCGTCCACAGGGAAGAATATGAGCAGCTGACAGGCAAGAGGCAGCATCATGAGTGCAACGGAGATAATGAAAACACTGCATTAAGTGCAGGAGGTGGGTGAACTTACAGAATAGCTCAATTGTTTGAAGATACGGCACCCAGACCTGAGGGCAATAAAAATAGTAACATCTCGTACAGTCAAAGAGTGTGGGAACTATGGCATCGAACAGTAAATACGGAATCTGGAAGTCTGGATAGTAATGTTAATGTTGCAGTAGCGGAACCATTAGAGAAAGGTGCCAGCAGTGAAAAGCGAAGGAGTGACGTTGTTTTTGAGTTCATTTTCGATGGAGATAAGCAACATGGACAACCATTAAGGTTAAATGACAGAGAAGTTGAGCTCCTTGAATCTTGCGCTGAATGGGCAGAAGTTGAGCGTATGTGCGATTTGTCACTTCATGACAGATTGCTTGAAAGTTCTTTGGGTTGGCAAGTAGGTAAATTTCAATTCGGAAATGTTAAGAGTTGTTCCAGAATTTGACCGACAAGAGATAATTGTCGATTTGATAGCAGAGGAGGAAGCCATTCCCATGGTCACAGATAGTGAGCCTATTGTCAAGGTGCAGGTTGGAGGAGTGATAAGTCAGGTTTTAGTGGACAGTGGATCGGAAATTTCTGGAATTTTGGAAGAGTACTTCGTGAATTTGCCAGCAAAAGATGATATGGCAGTGTGGCCAGTGTCCCCAGTGAAAATATTTGGTGCTACTGGAAAGTTGTCAAAGGCTGTTCGACAGGAAGTAGTGATGATAATGCAGTTAGGGGGAGTAATGGTAGAACATTCCTTTCTTCTCATTCCCGGGTTGAACGTAGAGTTATCAGTGGGCGTGGATTTCTTGAATGCTTTTTAAGGTGAACTAAATTTTGAAGACTGTGAGTTGAGATTCCAGGTAGGAGGTAGAAAACTAATGGTCCCCTTTGTTAAGAGAAAGGAGGTATTTAATAGTCCCAAGGAGGCACAGTACGTAGGAGAGGGAGGTGTTGCAGCAGAGATGAAATTATTAATGATACATAGCTTGAGTCAGGGTAAGGATGTGGTGGAGGCGATTCAAGAGAAAATACGAGAGAGGGTGTCAGAGTTGGGGAGTGAAATTTAAAAATGGAATTGTGGAGTCTTTTCTGATGCACCAGGTGAGGTACAGAATTTTGAGAGCAGTTTAACTATTAAGCGACATCAGATCTATGCCCCCAAGACTTATGTAATACCGCCTGCCCAGAGAAAAGCAGTACAAGAAGAGATAGACCACATGCTGTCATGGGGGGGTAATTGAAAGAGCAAGTAGTGAATATATCAATCCGTTGTTTGTAGTACTCAAGAAGGATGAAGTGTGCGACTTGTCATGGATGCAAAAAGGATGAATGCAATTGTGGTATGAGAGACCAATAGGCCAATCTAAATAGATGAACATTTCCAGAAGTTTCATGGAGTAAAGTTTTTTTCACCCATGAATGCGACATGTGGATATTGGAATATAAGGTTAGCACAACAATCTAGGAAATATACAGCATTCCTGCATAAAGGAATCTGATATCAATTTTGCATCTTGCCATTTAGTTTTAACATATCTTTGTGTGTCTTTGTAAGAGACATGTACCAGGTGTTGGGACCTGAGCTAATGGACCAGCTTACTGTGTATGTCGATGATGTACTAATAGCCACAGAGACGTGGGAGCAGCATGATGCATTATTGATGATTACAGTGATGATTACACCTAAGGGAAGCAACTCACAGTATACCACACTGTTGTTGTTCCACCAGATACATCTTTTGTGGATGCACACAGACTGCTGCTTTGTTTGCACTCAACCATTATTTTCCTTTCATTTTGTTAGTACAAAGACAGTTTCTCATCACCAGTAATATTACAGGATAGGTATGGTCAGTACTGTTCATGAGCCAACTGATGACAAGCAAGCAGAGATGCACATATGGCCACCCACTGACTTTTGTGGTTTTGGCTTAGGGCATTTGGTGGCCACACACCTATTTTTTGAACCTTCCTCATCACATGCACATGTCACATGATGATGGAGTAATCACAGTTCATCACATTTGCCAGTTCTTGAATACAATGATGTGGATCATTGTGGATTAATGTGTTTAAACAGTCTCCTTCCTGAATGTGAAGATCCACTAATGTCAAAACAATCCTTATTAAAATGAGAATCAATCTACCGTCAACTGCTGTAATGATGATGGACTGATCTCTATTACAGAATAGCCTATTGCAATGACCTGTTAATATTTGTGTTCAGCAACATCAACAATATATAACAACATGTAGTTTTTATGCAAATTGAACTAATGATACATATTAAATTTTTCCCTAAACTTTAAACAGGTTTTTCTCAAGAAATGATTTTTCAAGACTGCACGTAGCATAAAATAAAAATGATTCTACCAATTAACTTCTACCTTTGACCCCTGAAAAGTAAACAATTTCCTTGGGAGCTTATACCTGTAGTATATAAAATTTGTTAATACTAATTATTTTTGTAAAGACATAAATAGTGAAACAAACCCCAAAAATCGAAATCAATGTTTGAATTAGCACTATTGAGGTTGTTTCACTATGGTTAGGTATAAGCTCCCACAAATTTAATGTAACATCGACTGATGTTATCCATTTTTTATTTCAGATAACTCATGAGGGGATACACTGCATGCAAACTGCGCACTTTAAACTTGCAGGCCCTTGATCAAATCATAATTACAGGTGCCATTTTTCTTTTGTCTTAACTGAAAATCTACAATAAAGTTCAAAGCTGATCGATCATAATCCCCAAACAGATCCTTTGTATGTATTTTCATTGTCCCATTACATATTTGCTGGTATGTAGGTGAGGCTACATTTTTTTTAAAGCAGTTTGTCATTGCCTGTGCCATAATGTATAGTCATGTTACAAGTACACCTTTTTTACGGTACAGCTGCTGTTGTACAACAAGTGTGAATATAAGAAATGATTTATAATACATACAATACATATATGTATCAACTATTTTCCATATAATCATCATGGTGATGGAGACATTCATTATAGTGCTGAATTATATTTCCTCTCCACTCAACAAAAACATCTACTGGCTGTGTGTCAAGCCATTTCACTGCCACTATGCCATGCAGCATATGAAGTGTTATGGCCATAGTGAATATTATTCATCTCTCCCATCCCTTCCTCCTCTTCTCCCATCCTACCAGAATTATTAGGGAAGAAAACAGCTACTAAAAAAATCACTATGTCCATGGATATATCATTGAGTCATTAATGCAGAAATTTCCAATACCAGCTTCATCCAGATGTTCTAGAACATTCTTCCATTTTCAGGGAAAATTTCCTGTATAGAAACCACATCTGTTTCTCTGCCTCTTTTTCCTTTATGACATATGGTGCACACATAATTAGAGCCTTCCCATCACAGAAACTTACGGCTGACAGAGAGCTGTACCTAGAATTAAACCTGATAGTCTGAATCAGGTGCTTCCAGTTTTCTTGCACTATTTTTTCAATTCAAAGATGAAACTTTTATTTCTAAAATTACCAAAAACTGTAATTAAAAATATGGAAATTATTATATCATGAAAGAATTGATAAAACTTGATGTATACAGCCGTTCTGCAATTACAACACACAGAGTACATTAGCTCCTTCTTCTTCTTCAATCTCACTCAATCCATTGCAAGATATGAGTCCACTCCATTTATTTCCAATGTCTAAGCCATCTCTTTTGGGGTCTTCCAATGCCTCTCTCGTCATCACATGGTCTTCAGTGAATAACTGTAGGAGTCCACCTGCTGAAAGCTTGTCGAGGTATATGTCCGATGCGTTGCCACTTCAGTCTAGCAATTATCTCTTGGATGCACGTTACCTTTGTTCTCCTTCTAATATCCTCTGATCGAATCCTATCCTGAGGTTGACTCCTAGCATCACTCGCTCCAGGCTCATTGTGCATGCTGTAGTTCACATGTACTTGGCCTTACCAGAGTCTCAGTTTTCAGACTGTAATTAGTGGTAAGTACATATTAGAGACGTTTGCCTTCAGGTTATTCGGGACATCCTTGTTAGTCAAGGTGAACTGTACTTTGCAGAACACTACCCAGCTCAGTCCTGTTCTGCAAGGAATTTCTGTACTTCGGATGTTTTCCCTAGTTTAATCTTGTGGACAAAGTAGATATATTCATCAACAGCTGCCATAGACTGGTTTCCAAATGTAAATGGTTTGTTCTCTGTACTTAGTATTGTTGTTTTACTTATGTTCATTTCGAAGCCAATCTTGGTAGATGCAAGTATTAGTTCTTAGATCATACTCTTTAGTTCTTAAAAATCTTCACTTATAAGCATGATGTATTCAGCAGAGCACAGATAGTTTACATACACAATGTGCATACATAGACAAGGAAAAAATACCAGATTTCCTGGTTAAAAATACACCTTTTCCCTTGAAAATACTTTTCCTGGGAGAAAGCACATTTTTTTCATGTTAAATGAAGACATACTTTTCCCTCAGTGCTATAAAACTTATCAATCCTTATAAATCTTCTTGTTTAAAAGGAAATTTATTTTGAAAGTAATGCTCCTCAAATCACCATTCACAATATTTTCCCCACAAACTGTTAGACATGTAGACAGTCGTGATGTCACACTCTTTGAGGCCCATGAGAAAGACGCATTGAAAGCAGTTTCTTGTTACGAAGTACAGCCTTTGACACATTTTGCTGTTGGCAGATACTTGCGTGCACTCTATTTTGTTGCTGTAAATGGTTCATTTTCTTTGCAACTCAAGTTTTATTTTGATGTTATTCTCTTGTTTATGTTTTATTGCTGAAGTATTATTCTGCAGTAGTGGGCTCAGGTAAAATTCTTTGTTAGTGTATCAGTTCTTACCAGTCAAAATTACAGAAACTTCACTGAAAACTAAAACAATGAAAAATTTCCACAATTTTAAAAATTCCCTGGGCTTTTCCCAGTTGTGCTGGGGTGTATACACCCCGATACGAGCCATTTATTTTTATTCCTCTGTTATTCCAGTCTAGGAATTTGAATATATCTTCTAATGCAAGATTGAACAGTTTCAGAGAGACTGTGTCATCTTGGCGAACACCTTTACCAGTTGGGACCCTACTGGTGATAAGGTCTTCATCCACTCTGAATGTCATTGTGACCTGATCATAGATCTATCTCAGCAGCTTTACATACCTTGTTTTTATCCCTTCATCTTCAAGGCCTTCATGATTGCCCAATCTTTGTGCAGTCAAAGGCTTTTATCGATAAGCTATAATGGCCCGATGAGTCCCGGTACTACACCCAGTTGTTTTCTTGAGATGGTAAATTGTCTGGATGTGATCCATAGTCGAAATAACTTTCCAAATCCCACTTGCTCAACCCATCACTATGGCCAATTAGTTGGGGACATACACATAACAAAGCGATAGAGAGAGAGGGAGAGGGAGAGAATGGAGGGGAGAAGCAATAAATTTTCCTTTCTCATCATCCATACAAAAGGCAGCTGGTGATGGTTGATAAAAAAGGTCTCAGTCTTTTATTGAACAATACAAATCATTAGATCACATCTGATACTAAAATGTAATCACTGTTGAAATCTGTCACATATATATCATAACTATCTGAAACCACTATAAACCTACAATGTGTAAACAGTGGTAAAATTTTCCATTTACATAACCTTCACCTGCATCACACAGGATCCATCTGAGTAACTGACAAGTAATTCTCTACAGACAGTCATCTGAATATATGCAATGAAAGGAAAATGACATTTTCAGAGATTATAACAGATTACCTTATGTGTTTGATAAAAAGCACATTTGTTTTATCATTTCAGTAACGTTAAATTTTAAGAGTCATCTTCTGAAGAAGATTCCTTTTCTGAAGCATCTTCTGCTTCTTTTTTTCTAATAGTGTTTTGAATTTTGGCTCTATGTTGATGGTGTTCTTCAGGAGTGGTAGGATCTGACACTTCTTGTTGAAACTCTACTCCACCCATCTTTACAGCTATTGGTCTGCCATTGCCCAACAAATCATTTCTTTCATTGCTTGCAGCTGGCACCGAGTCTACATCTGATGGTACGGGTGTAGCACTGCTTACACACACAGCTGCCTCAAATTGTGACAATGTCCCATCTTCAGGGACAGCTGGCTGCTGTGCCTGGGAAATAGCATTTGCATCAGCTTCACCATACATTACAGCTGCCCCAACAACTGTGGCTTGTCCTTCATATTGTGAATCTGTTGTGACTTCAAGTTTGATTCTTTCCTGCTCTTCCTCACTGTCTGTATCATCATCTGCACCTGGGTGATGAGATACAAAATGTTGTGGTCCATCTTGAGAAGATGACAGTTTTGATCCTGGCTTCTGCCAGACCTTCTGGGCATCCTAAAGAAAGAAAAAAAAAAGGTTATTACACAATGAAAGCAATACTTACTTACTGGTAGTAGTTTTAATTCGTTTATTGGAAACAAGAAACACATCAATTGTGAGATCAGGACATCTCACAAAATATGACATGTGATGTAGTCAGCCAATAGCATTATCACTGTTAAGTAGTGCGTGCACACAAATAGGAAAAGTTAATGGCATACATTAATATGCATAGTGTTGCTACAAGAAAAGCAGAGCTTTCACATATAATATTGGTCTCTACGATTAATAAGCTGCAAGAGAGGCTAAACTTTCACGTATAATGTTGATCTTTTTCGCGAGTGTTACACTTTAAGATACATCACACAAATGTGCCAGTAAAAGTTTTAATACTGACATAAATGTCTGATCTTCTGGGCTTGAAATTTTTTCTACGTGGTCGCCCTCAAATACTTGAGTTTTAAATGAGAGTCAACGCTCTGTGATTTAAGAAATTCATTGTACATTTTCACACTTTGTTCATCTTGCGTAAAAGGAAATTTACTTTGAAACTAACGCTTTTCAATCAATCATTCGCAATATTTTCCTGGGACCTGTTAGAAAGAGGTTCATTTCAGCAGTTGCCATAGAGCGCCAGATAACAGGCATCACTGTGCTTGCGCAGCTACGATGACGCAGGAAGCCCGTATATTCGTACATTACATTATGTCATAAAAGAAACAAGGCAGCAGAGGAATTCCGTGAACCATACTAAAATGCATAATTCAGCTTAAAGTGCACATTCGTATGTCCAGATTCGGTTGTAAATTTTCTTGGAGTACCAGTACTGTCTTCTTTTCTTCTTCGCGGATGGATCACTTAGGACCACGCGTAATCAACATTTGTTGGCCTTCCTTTTCGCCCAGTATTCCTTCATAAACAACGAATGGGCTAGCTTTTGTTGCGTAGACCATGTATGTCGGTTAGTTTTTCTCTCTTCTTCCTCAAAACCGCGTGTGTTTGTGATTTTTCTGATTTCATTTCTATCATGTAGATTTGGAGACCCTAATTCTCTCAGGTCTTTTTCCGTCTGTTTGTACCAGTTCGGTCTTGTAGTTTTGTTCTTTAAAAATGTATGGATTTTGTGCGTTAACCTGTTTGAGTCCATTCTTTCTAAGTGCCCCATGAATTGGATTCTTCTCATGCGCATTTGTCTGTTATTTTGGAGATATTTTTATATATTTCTGCATTGAGTTTTGGATAATGTACCCCATCTTTAGTTCTTGGTCCTAGAATTTTCCTCATTATCTTACGTTCTTTCACTTCTAATTCCTCTTTTAGTGTTCTGTGTTAAAGGTTTAGTGTCTCGGATGCGTAGAGAGCTTCAGGTCTAATTACTGTTGTGTAGTGTCGTTTCTTGCAGTTCCACGAGAGACTCTTTTTGTTGTAAATGTTTTTTGTTAACTGAAACGCCATCTCCATTTTCTGGATTCTTGATCTGACAGATTTCTTTTCATTACAATTTTCTGCAATCCATTCACCTAAATATTTAAATTCTTTTACTAGAGAGATGTAGTTATTACCAATTTTGAGATCAGAAGGTGCATCTTTGAAGTCAGTCATAAATTTTGTTTTTTCAAATGAAATTTGTAATCCTATTTTAGCTGCCTGTTCTTGTAATAATTCTAGCTGTTTCTGTGCATCAGTAATGTCTTGTGCGATCAGTGCCATGTCATCAGCAAATGCTAAACAGTGTAATTCTATGCCCTTATGTCTTGGTCCCAGTCTGTATGCAGGTGCACCTGCTTTTTTCCATTCTCTAACAACTTTTTCAAGAGCACAATTGAAGAGCACTGGGGACAGTACATCCCCTTGTCGTACTCCTGTGTCTATTTCAAATTCTGTGCTCAATTCTCCCATAAATTTTACTTTGGATTTGGTCTCCGTGAGTGTTTCTTTTATGATGTTTGTTGTCTTTTGATCTAGTCCAAATTCTGCTAATACTTCAAAAAGGGATTCTCGGTCTATACCGACATATGCTTTTTTAAAGTCGACAAACGTGATGACATAACTTTTGTTTGAAGTACTATGTAAATATTTCACTGAGTTTTTCAAGTTAAGGATCTGTTCTACGCAAGTTCGAACTTTTCTGAACCCACCTTGGTATTCGCCTAGTTTTGAATCCAGCTGAGGTTCTGCGCGGTTTAGTAGGGCTTTAGATAGAATTTTGTATGTTATTGACAATAAAGAGATTCCACGATAGTTGTTGGGGTCTGTTTTACTTCCTTTTTTGTACAGAGGATGTATGATTGCAGTCTTCCAATCTGTGGGGATTTTTTCAGTTTTCCAGATTTCATGTATAATTTCTTTGAGTTTTGCAATAAGATTTTCTCCTGCATTTTTCCATAATTCTGCGATGATTTGGTCTTCTCCTGATGCTTTGTTATTTTTCAGTGACTGAATTATCTCTTTGATCTCTTGTAAACTTGGTGGCTTTGAGTCTGGGTTGCGTTGTGTACGACGGAACTCAAATTTTTCTGCAGGCTTTTCACAATTCAGTAATTTAGAAAAGTATTTTGCAAGAATTTCACAGTTTTTGGTGTTGGTATGAGCAATTTCCCCATGGTCATTTTTGAACTGGAGTGATGGAGGAGAGTACTTTGTTAATTTTTGTTTGAATACTCTGTAGAAATATCGGGAATTGTTTTTCTTGAAATCATTTTCTATGTCTTGCAATTTTCTGCCTTCGTGTTGTTTACGGACTGTTCGTATTGCTTTTGTGACTGTTTTCCTGGTATCTTCGAGATCTTCCAGGGTCTTTTGATTTTTGTTGCACAACCAATTTTGCCACACCTGTTGTCTGAGATTTATCAGTTGGTCACACTCATCTGTCCAACATGGGTGTTTACGTGTTCTTGTTTGCGGTGCTACAGTTTCAGCTGCATTTAAAAGTCCTGCTTGCAGTTGTTGCCAATTTTGTGGTTTTAAATTTTGCGTTTCTTTTGTAAATTGTTCATTGCCATTTATCTTTTGTACATCATATTTACGGTGTGGAGATTTCTTAGTGAATTTTCTTTTTTCTGGAATGATATCTAGGGAGAATTTTGTTGGGTAATGGTCGGAATCTAGGTCTAGTCCATTAAGGACTTTAAGTTTCATGATTTCTACTGTATTTACGCGGGAGATCATTACATGATCCAACTGAAATTCACCTAGTAATGGATTAGGTGAGATCCAAGTTTTCGTTTTCGAGGCTCTTTTCTTGAAAAATGTTGATTTGAAAAATAGGTCATGGTTTTTGCAGATTTCAATGAGTCGCATGCCATTCCGGTTGGTCTGTGTATGCCCTGACCATTTACCTACCCAATATCGATATTTCTTTTCTTTACCGATTTGTGCATTGAAATCGCCCATAAGGATTTTGAGATGGTTATTTGGGATTTTTTGGAGAATATTATCTAATTGGTCCCAGAATTCTTCTATTTTGTTTTTGTTAGTGATGGTAGTTGCTGCATGTCCGTTGATTAGGCTGTATATCTTATTAGCTGATTTTATTGTCATCGTGGAGAGCCGACCCGAGTAAGATTTGAAAGTTGCGACTGAATCAAGTATTGATGTATCTATTATAAATCCAGTTCCAAATTGTGTACAATTTGCCATGGCTCGTTTTCCAGGTTTTCCTTTGTATATCCTGTATCCTTCCAAATCAAAAAGATTTTCATCTGTATATCGTGATTCCTGAAATGCAATAATTTTGATTTTATGTTCTCTGGATTTGTCCAGGATGTTTTTTAGTTTTCCCATTTTTAAGAGAGAACTTACATTAAATGTCATTAGCCAAATTCTAGATTTTGGTTCGATTTTCTTATTACGGGGTTTTGAGGTACTCCGATTTACCTCCATGCACACTTCTGTGGTGTCCCCAGAATCCGAATAGACCACTTGCGGTTTTTCAACCGTGGGATTTGACCCACTGGGGTAATTTGTCTTTGAAGGTGCTGTATCCATGTTGATTTAATTGGACTGGGTTTGTGACTGAAATTGAGATTTCAGTCTGGTTAAGCTCAGAGTTCCACTTGTGAGTTTTATAGATCAGCCGCCACTAACATGTGGAACAGACGCTGTAGGGTTACCGCCACTAACCTTTGGAACCGTCGTGCCCTTTGTCCAAACAACCTTGGACGATAGCTTTTATAGTATGGCAAAAAGCGAGGTTGCCTCTTCCGCCAGTTCCGCCGTACCGATGATCTTCATCTCCGCCTTCACTGCCGTTGAGGTCTACACCGTGTCCCTGGCAAGGGGCCCTCATGAAGTACTATCACCCGGGCCAGGTGAACCAAGGTTTTTTTTATGAGATGTTACTCCTCCCCCTCCACCTTTTTCAACCGGGCTTGGGACCGGCTATGACAGAGTATACCAGTACTGTATCGTATCATTTTTGTTTTTTTTTTATTATGGCATAATGCCATATGTGCTATAAGTTGAAAACATGCTCTTTTGAAATACAGCAAACAGTTGAAACTATCCAATAGTATCTTTTAAAGATACCAACCATTTTCTCCATCAGCTCTCTACAGTTCCCATTCCTTTATCACCCTACATGCTGCTCATCACTGTCGATGCCACCTCCCTCTACACTAACATCCCCAATGCTCATGGACTTGTCACTACTGAACACTACCTTCCCCAATACATGAGTTACTCCAAACTTACAACCTCCATCTTGCTCACCATGACAAAATATATGATCACTCACAACTATTTCTCCTTTGAAGGGATCACCTGCAAACAAATCGTGGTACAGCAATGGGCAGCCGCATCCTATGAGAACCTGTACACGAATAATCTAGAGGAACCCTTCCTAAACACCCACAATCCAAAACTCCTCACCTGATTGAGATTCATTAATGACATATTCATAAGGTTGAGGACACACTACCCACATTTCTCCAGAACTCCAAACCTTCTGTCCCATTCACTTATTCATTTCACCTGGTACTCATCAACTCAACAAGCCACCTTCCTCAATGTTGACCTCTACATACAATCACCACTTCTGTCCATGTCAAACATACCAATCACCAACAACACCTCCACTTTGACAGCACCTACCGTACTACACCAAGAAGTTCCTTCCATACAGTCTCCCACCCAGTGTTGTTGCAACTGTAATGACGAGCAGTCCCTCTCCAAATATGCCAAGGGTATCACTGAAGCTTTCACAAACAGAAATTACCTTTCCAACCTTGTCCAGAAACAGATCTCCCATGCCTTGCCTCTCCAATCACCCATCACTTTTCACATACCCACTACTCAGCCACAAAGGAGCACTTCTGTCATGACTCAGTACCATTTAGGACTGGAGCAACTGAATTGTGCTCTCCACCAGGGTTTCAACTACCTCCCTTTGAACCCTGAAATGAGGGATATCCTCCCAACATTGGTCATCTGAGCCCACCAATCCTACATAAGATTCTTGTCCACCTCAACTCCAGCATACTCTCAGCACCTTGTCTCATGGCTCATATCCATACAATAGATCTAATTGCAAGACCTGTCCCACACATCCCCCCACTACCATCAAATCTAGATCTGTCACAGGCATCTCCTATCATATCAAAGGCAGCAACCACTGTGCAACTTTCTATGTGGGCACAACAACTAAGGCAACCAAGAAGCTGTCAGTCCACTTGAAGGACCACTGCCAAATTGCAGCCAATAGACAGTTGGACCACACAGTTGCTGAACATGATGTGCTTCACTTTAATGACTGGTTCACAGCCTGAAACATCTGGATTCTTCCTGCCAAAAACAGTTTTCTGAATTTTGCTGGTGAGAACTCTCCTCGCAACATATCCTTCATTTCTGTAACTTGGCTGGCCTCAGCTTTCGCTAATCCCTGTCCTCCATCTACCTAACCCCTTCTATGCTCCCATGCTCCTACTCCTGAACTACGTACACGTTCTATACCATCATCACACCTACATAGTCCTTTCCTATTCTGCACTTTTCTCTTCCCCCCACCCCTGAACCCCTCCCCCTCCATCACAGCCCCGTCACTGCATACAGCACCCCTATCCTGTCCTCACCATGTCCGTTCATGCTCCCATAGACAGCACAGCATCTTACCCTACTGCTATCCTGCTATCAATCCGCCTCCACTTCCCATGTGTCCCCTCTTACCCCCACCGCCGCCCCATACTCTCATCACACAGCGCCCAGCAGACTGCTGCTCATATCCGATGTAGTTGGTCCCCAGCACTCTGAGACAGTGGCACGTGTGTTGTACTTGTGTGAATATTTTCTATTTCAAAAGAAGGACATTGTTTGAAAGCTTAATTATTTTAGCAGTCTTTTAAATTGCACCTGTCTGTGATTCAACTGTGGTGCGTAGCAATCTACCCTTTCCATTGTTTAAGTACCCTGCTTACTGTTATTGGACAGGATTAGACCAAATACCTAATTTAGTTAGTTTAGACAGTTACATTTTCCATAGATCATGTGAACGATTCTTTAATCAAAATGATATGGAATGGGTCAGTTTACAGGATATGTATACATGATTAGTGTTAACATACATTACAGTTTTTTGGTCCTGCCCATGCAACCTCCTCCTCCTTTTTTTTTTTTTTTTTTTTTTTTTTTTACCAGTTTATCATAGGATATTTATCTATGGGATGTGGGGAGTTGTCCCCGAAAAATGATTTTAAATTAGTTTTAAAACTTGCTTTGCTACCTATCAGACATTTTATGTTATTGGGCAAATGATCAAAAAAGTTTTTTTGCTGGATATTGAACTTCTTTCTGAGCCACTGACAGCTTTAATAATGGGTAATCAATGTCATTTTTTCATCTGGTGTTGCTGGTATGTACATCTCTGTTCTTCTCAAACTGTGATGAATTATTTATGACAAATTTCATTACCAAATACAGTGTGTTCGAAAATTCCTGTTACAAACTTCTAGGACTTGTAGAGGGGAGTGAGTATGTAATCAATGTCTGGAAATGTACCGTTTCCCTTCTATGACAGTTTCAAGTCAAATGTGTAACTCATCCACTTCTCCTTGAGGAACTGAATTAGGCATGTTGCAGAACGATTATTAGGTAACAATTCAAAAACAAACATAACAAAAATTCATTTTTTCACTTAAGCACATTTGTTTCTATTAACACTCAAAAATTAGATGTTTACAGTACTCCAAAACAAAAAATAGCATACCATACTGTACATACGGAACAGTACTGATGCATTCTAACAGTGGGTTGATGTGGTGACCACCAATGTTGTTATAGACAAGTATCTATGAAGCAGGTTCTTGTACGCTCTCTCCTTCCACTTGGTCTCTCTTCAATTTCTAGTGAAGTGACCAGAACTTGTGCCAGCACATCTTCCTCTGTTTCTGCAAGAATTAAACTTTGCATATGACCCACAAGAAGTAGTCCATAGGAGTTAAATCCAGTCATTGTGGCGGCCAAACAGTTGGAACACCTTGGCCTATCCATCTTTCACCATATCATCTGTTGAGATGCCTCTGAACCACATGTGAGAAGTGAGGTGGAGCACCATCATGCAGAAATTGCATTGCCTGATGGACATTCAGTGGCATAGATCCCAAGAACCAGGTTTAATATTTTTGCAGGAAGATGAAGTATGAAGGAGCAATCAGCTTGAGTGGAAGGAGGTATGACCATTCAGAATACCTGTCCACATGTTAATACCAAACCAGTGCTGAAACCCCTGAACATGTGTGGTACGAGGGTTTTCATCTCCCAAGACATGTCTGTTTCACGAATTAAGAAGACAGTTCGTAGTGAACTCACATTCATCTGTGAACAGAACTCAATGTAGAAATGGCTGTGTTGATGTCGCAGTGCAGGAACCATATGCCATAGGCAATGCATTGTGGAAAATTGGGTAGACCAATAGCATGTACCCTTTGTAAGTGGTACAGATGTAGTTGCTCAAGCACACTGTCCCACACGATACTGTGAGTAACACCCATTGTACATGCAATTGTTTGAGTGCTTAACAGGTCTTCTTCAGCATGATACACTACATCTTCTTCAAATTCAGGCCATTGCCATGACGCCCTCTCATGATGAAGGTAACTGTTTCTCAAAGCCACTGCATAACTGGGGAAAAAGTTTGTGTAATGGCATGCTGCATAGCAGAAAGCATTCATGATACAGCCAACTATCAGTGCTTCCCTTACGTCCAGCTTTGCTATACACAACGAGCACGTCTGAATACTCTGAAAATGTGTACCAAACTATGTTTACTGTATCAGATATGCATACGCATTGAATAGGTCTCACAGCAAGACAAACATTAAGTGACAGTGAGTGATTACCTGATGTGGTACACGTCATCCTGTCTACAATATTGCGTACCAGGACAAGTAACTCTGAGACCTTTCTCTTTCCCTCAGCAGACATGGACGCATTACACACACGACTACAGTCTCAGGCAACTGAAACCACACTGTGGTTATAGTTGCCTGAGACTACAGTCATGTGTGTGAGTTGCGTTTGCGTGAGTGTTTATGTGTGTATACTGTTGATATAGTTCAAAACCGATTGCTTAATTCCTTTTCCTTTTTTTTCACCACAATATATTTTACACATTTACCAACTGATCCATTAAATCACAAATCAGATGGCAAGGTAGAGAGAACTGTGGCTACATTCAGTCAACAGATGCAATTTCCACTCTGCTCCCTCCATAAAAAATCAGCACTGAACTTATTTCTCAGTATGTATCAGACTAAGCCAGTGAATGAGTGCAGCAGAGTTACTACATGACAGACAGCATTTAATGTATTTGTGCACTTAATGTTACCTTTTGACTCAAAATAATTTTTCCCTAGTTGGTCTAGGTTCAGTAGGTACACCACAAAATGAATACAGCAATGGGAAGTGCTTGGTAGTCTGTACATAATGGGAGGAGTAAAAGTAACAGCTCACTGCCAGAGTTATCAGTAGGCACATATGTAAGACTGATGATGTTCTATAGAGCATACTACACAATACATATACACATTCATGTGCACGAACACGTACTACTACATGGTTACACTGCGCCAGTCAATTACATTTAAATGTAAAATTTTGCACTTCGCAAAACGAAAAAACATAGTATCCTATATCAGTGAGTCTCTGTTGGAATCAATAAACTCATAAAAATACCTAGGCATAACACTTTGTAGGGATATGAAATGAAATAATCACTAGGTTCAGTTGTGTATAAAGCAGGTGGCAGACTTCACTTTATTAGTAGAATACTAGGGAGTTCTAAAATATCACTCAAGTGTGTGGGACCTGTACCAGATAGGACTAACAGGGGATATTGTATGCATATAGAGAAGGGCAGCACGAATGGTCACAGATTTGTTTACTCTGTGGGAGAGTGTCAAGAAATACTGAAGGAACTGAACTGGCAGGCTCTTGCAGATAGACGTATCACGAGGAAGTGCATTAACGAAGTTTCAAGAACCAGCTTTATATGATTACTCTAGAGATATACTACATCCTTTACATATCGCACACAGAGACAGTGAGGATACGATAATTACTGTATGTACATAGGCATTCAAACAATCATTCAACCTGTGCTCCACACATGAATGGAACAAGAAGAACCCCTAATAACTGGTACAATGGGACATACCTACTGCCACATAGCTCACTGTCGTTTGCAGAGTATAGATATAGATCTAGATTACACCAGACTACAACTCAAATTGATTGAGGGGCTGTATCAGCAGAAGTGTGTGAGAAAAGAGTGGAAGGAACAGTGGCTGACAGCTGGGACATAGTGGCAGCAAGTGCACAGGGTAGGAACGTTGCATCTGTGAACTTATTCTGACACAGGCTGAGAGAATTGTGTGTGGTATTCAGTGACTTGGAGCAGTGAACTGAGAGGGGAAGATGGAACAAAAGAGGAGGGATACTGTGGACAAGATGGTTTAAGTGCAGAATGAAGTGAAGTGGGGTGCTTGGGGCAAGGGTGAAGGTGGGTGTGGGACAAAGCTAGCATAAACTGGGGGCTAAAAACAAGTGTTGAATGGACATTTCCCATCTACATACTTCAGAAAAGTTAGTGTTGGTGGTAGGAAGGATACAAAAGGCAAGGGTTGTGAATCACTTACCAATGTTGTGCTCAGCAGTGTGTTCTACTAATGAGTGGTCAGCTCTGCTGCTGTTTGGTGATGGACATTCACTTGAATGGATCACTTGGTGGTGGTCATGCCCACATAAAAGTGTGTGCAAAAGTTACACCAGAGATGGTATCTGACAGTACTGCTTTTACAGGTATCCTACCTCTGGACAGGATAGGACTTGTCTGTGACATGACTGAAATAAAATGTGCAGGATAGTTACAAAGGGCAGATCTTGCACCCTGGGTCTTCCACAGGCCTATGGACCATGTGACAAGGGGTTGAGAATAGGTGTAGCATAAAGATGGACCAGCAATTTCTTAGAGTGAATGGTGCCAGAATACCACTTTGGCAAGCGGGCAAGCGACAGGGGTGGGAAGGATTGTGGGTAGAATGTTCTTCTGAACTGTGACCCTCAGTTTCATACAACTAATTTGTAGAACATATACAACTGCCCCCCCCCCCCCCCCCCTGAACCATGGACCTTGCCACTGGTGGGAAGGCTCGCGTGTCTCAATCATACAGATAGCCGTACTGCAAGTGCAACCACAATGGAGGGGTATCTGTTGTGAGGCCAGGCAAACATATGGTTCCTGAAGAGGGGGATCAGCCTCTTCAGTAGTTGCAGGGGCAACAGTCTGGATGATTGACTGATCTGGCCTTGTAACATTAACCGATACGGCCTTGCTCTGATGGTACGGCGAACAGCTGAAAGCAAGGGAAACTACAGCTGTAATTTTTCCCGAGGGCATGCAGCTTTACTGTATGGTTCAATGGTGATGGCGTCCTCTTGGGTAAAATATTCTGGAGGTAAAATAGCCCCCATTTGGATCTCCAGGAAGGGAGTACTCAGGAGGACGTCGTTATCAGGAGAAAGAAAACTGGCGTTCAACGAATCGGAGCATGGAATGTCAGATCCCTTAATTGGGCAGGTAGGTTAGAAAATTTAAAAAGGGAAATGGATCGGTTAAAATTAGATATAGTGGGAATTAGTGAAGTTCAGTGGCAGGAGGAACAAGACGTTTGGTCAGGTGAATACAGGGTTATAAACACAAAATCAAATAGGGGTAATGCAGGAGTAGCTTTAACAATGAATAAAAAAATAGGAGTGCAGGTAAGCTACTATGAACAGCATAGTGAACACATTATCGTAGCCAAGATAGACACGAAGCCCACACCTACAACAATAGTACAACTTTATATGCCAACTAGCTCCGCAGATGACGAAGAGATTGAAGAAATGTATGATGAGATAAAAGAAATTATTCAGATACTAAAGGGAGACAAAAATTTAATTGGCATGGGGGACTGGAATTCGATAGTAGGAAAAGGAAGAGAAGGAAAAGTAGTGGGTGAATATGGAATGGGGCTACGGAATGAAAGAGGAAGCCGCCTGGTAGAATTTTGTGCAGAGCATAACTTACTCATAGCTAACACTTGGTTTAAGAATCATGAAAGAAGATTATATACGTGGAAGAGGCTTGGAGACACTGGAAGGTTTCAGATAGATTATATAATGGTAAGACAGAGATTTAGGAAACAGGTCTTAACCTGCAAGACGTTTCCAGGGGCAGTTATGAACTGTACAATAAAACTGAAGAAACTGCAGAAAGGTGGGAATTTAAGGAGATGGGATCTGGATAAACTTAAAGAACCAGAGGTTGTAGAGAGTTTCAGAGAGAGCATTAGGGAACAATTGACAAATTCAGTGGAAAGAAATACAGTAGAAGAAGAATGGGTAGCTCTGAAAGATGAAATAGTGAAGGCCACAAAGGATCTCGTAGGTAAAAAGATGAGAGCTAGTAGAAATCCGTGGGTAACAGAAGAGATATCGGATTCCATTGATGAAAGGAGAAAATATAAAAATGCAGTAAATGAAAAAGGAGGACAATTGTCTCAAAAATGAGATCGACAGGAAGTGCAAAATGGCTAGGCAGGGATGGCTAGAGGACAAATGTAAGGATGTAGAGGCACATATCACTAGGGGTAAGATAGATACTGACTACAGGAAAATTAAAGAGACCATTGGAGAAAAGAGAACCTCTTCTATGAATATCAAGAGCTCAGATGGAAAACCAGTTCTAAGCAAAATAGGGAAAGCAGAAACGTGGAAGGAGTATATAGAGGGTTTATACAATACTTGAGAGCAGTATTATGGAAATGGAAGAGGACATAGATGAAGATGAAATGGGAGATATGATATTGTGTGAAGAGTCAGACAAAGCACTGAAAGACCTAAGACGCAACAAGGCCCCGGGAGTAGACAATATTCCATTAGAGCTACTGATAGCCTTGGGAGAGCCAGCCATGACAAAGTTTTTCCATCTGGTGAGCAAGATGTATGAGACAGGTGAAATACCTCCAGACTTCAAGAAGAATATAATAATTCCCAGCCCAAAGAAAGCAGGTGTTGACAGGTGTGAAAACTGCCGGACTATTAGTTTAATAAGTCATGGAAGCAAAATACTAACAAAAATTCTTTACAGACGAATGGAAAACCAGGTAGAAGCCAACCTTGGGGAAGATCAGTTTGAATTCCGTAGAAATGTTGGAACATGTGAGGCAATACTGACCCTACAACTTATTTTGGAAGATAGATTAAGGAAAAGCGTACCTATTTTTCTAGCATTTGTAGACTTAGAGAAAGCTTTTGACAATGTTGACTGGAATAATCTCTTTCAAATTCTGAAGGTGACAGGGGTGAAATACAGGGAGAAAAAGACTATTTACAATTTGTACAGGTACCAGATGGCAGTTATAAGAGTTGAGGGTCATAGAAGGGAAACAGTGGTTGGGAAGGGAGTGAGACAGGGTTGTAGCCTATCTCAAATGTTATTCAATCTGTATATTGAGCAAGCAGTAAAGGAAACAAAAGAAAAATTTGGAGTAGGAATTATAATCCATGGAGAAGAAATAAAAACTTTGGGGTTTGCCAATGACATTGTAATTCTGTCAGAGACAGCAAAGGACCTGGAAGAGCAGTTGAACGGAATGGACAGTGTCTTGAAAGGAGGATATAAGATGAACATCAACAAAAGCAAAACGAGGATAATGGAATGTAATCGAATTAAATCAGATGATGCTGTGAGGATTAGATTAGCAAAGTAATAAAGTAATCTATTACTTTGCTATTTGGGGAGCAAAATAACAGATGATGGTCGAAGTAGAGAGGATATAAAATGTAGACTGTCAATGGCAAAGAAAGTGTTTCTGAAGAAGAGAAATTTGTTAACATCGAGTGTAGATTTAAATGTCAGGAAGTCCTTTCTGAAAGCATTTGTATAGAGTGCAGCCCTGTATGGAAGTGAAACGTGGATGATAAATAGTTTAGACAAGAAGACAATAGAAGCTTTTGAAATGTGATGTTACAGAAGAATGCTGGAGATTAGATGGGTAGATCATGTAACTAACGAGAAGGTACTGCACAGAATTGGGGAGAAGAGAAATTTGTGGCACAACTTGACTAGAAGAAGGGATCAGTTGATAGGAAATGTTCTGAGGCATCAAGTGATCACCAATTTAGTACTGGAGGGCAGCGAGGAAGGTAAAAATCGTAGAGGGAGACTAAGAGATGAATACACTAAGCAGATTCAGAAGGATGTAGGTTGCAGTAGGTTCTTGGAGAAGAAGAAGCTTGCACAGGATTGAGTATCATGGAGAGCAGCATCAACCCAGTCTCTGGACTGTAGACCACAACAACAACAACAACAACAACAACAACAACATACAATTGCAACTACAAGAACTGTGTTTCATTGAACTTTATTGTATTTGATCAATTTATATAATATGCTGTGTCTGCCAGGACTCAATAAACTTTCAGTGGCAGTCCACCTTTGTACTGAACCTATGAGGGTTGCTCAGAAAGTAATGCATCACTCTGCCGAAAACAGTACTACGAATCCGAAACATTATATACGTGTTATTTGAAGTCTCCTGAGTGAGCACGCTAAGTTTCCAGCATTTCTGACATATAGTGTAACTGCAGGACAGTTTCAAAATGGTGTCTGTAAGTCATGTATGTTAAGAGGCAATGTGCCATCATTGAATTTCTCACTGTAGAGAAAGAAACTGTGTGGAATAATCACAAATGTTTGTGCAATGTATATGGAGCACCTGCTCTTGACAGAAGTACAGGTAGTCACTGTGCATGGAGGGTGAGGTTGTCAGAAGGTGGATCAATGGAGCTCCACGATTCGCAGTGGTCAGGGAGACCATCCACGGCTGTCACACCTGACGTGTTGTAGTGGGCTGATGTTGTCACTAGCCATTAAAGGATGCCATTCATGGAGGATGGTGAGGTGGCGATTCACACAGTGAAGTGCTGGTTCCGCCACCAGGGCAAGGACTGGGACTGACAGGGCACGTATACCCTTGTTTAGTGCTGGAGGAAGGCCATAGAATGGGATGGAGATTATGTGAAAAAATAGGGTGTGTAAATAAAACACCATTCTTTCGTGTGTGTAAATCTAATTATGTTCAATAAAGAATTGTGGAAGGAAAAAAAAAGCAGTACTTTACTTTCTGGGCAACCCTCGTAAAACATGAAATGTTTATCGTACATACTATACTTACAATGAAAGCCTCAACAAAGGTCAGCATTAGATTCTAGCCATTTTAAACCCTGCTGGAATTGACACTAAAGATCTTTGAATTTAACTCTGAACACTAAGCACTAAACATGCATCTTATTTCTTCATATGACTGCACCAACATACCAACATTGAAACTATTACTATGCAAAGCATAATATAAAGCTTTTCATAGTGTTGCTTAGTAGAACAAATTTGTCAGTATTATTGTGGAAACCACCACCACATGACTTTCATAATATAATCTGATCACTGTAGTGAATACTGCCTGAAATTGACATCATACTTTCATTTAAAGATATATTTGCTATAATTGCTAATGGCGGTAATATTTCTAATGACATTAAATCAGATTAGTGTACAGAATGTGGTTGCAAAATTTCATTGCTCCACGAATATTGCATGACTCCAGACTGAATATCGTCATACTGGTTTACATACTGAATAACGTAAAATAAATTTCTTGAGCTATCACCAACAGTCTTTGGCACTGGCAACAGGAATAAAAATACTGACTGGATCTATATCATCTAAGTAGGAACTTCCTGGAAAGTTCACAGGTTTTAAACTCCAAACTATTCTTGTTTCTGTGTCTGTTAAACATGCACTTTCTGTGAATCACAGAAAGACATTTACTTTTTTTTTTTTTTTTACTTTTATAATGAAACACAATTTTCTGGCCAATCAGTTTTGCAGCAGCTGATAACTGACAATTTATGGTATAATGGAAGCATGTTCTCCTGTTACATTAAAAAGACAAATTATTCAATCTTGTTGCTTCTGGTCTGGACAGAGGCTTCATAATGCATTGAAAGACAAATTGAGAAAGCTACCACTACATTCAATTTAATGTATGTGTGATTTCACTTCCATTTCCAATAGGTTCTACTACATACAAAATAATAATGGCAATAATGACAATTTTCTTAAGTGTTGCAGAGGGGAAAAAAAAGGGGGGGGGGTTAGTGACAATATTTATGCACACTTCTAGTATTCTCAAGTAGTATAAATTACCATCATGCTCACTTATTAAAATATTTTCTAAAAACATATCAAAATCATTTACTTTTACAGTATACCTAACACCAATTAATGGGCTTCTCCCATGATTTATTATTCAAACACAAACATTTTCGGCTATATATTTTAAAGCATTTGCTGAATACACAAGGAATGCTGAAACACTCACATAAAAAGCAGACTTCAAGGCGTGAACTTTCTGTATGTAAAAATCATATACAAATGTGGCCATCTGTGCCATGTCTGCCATCTCAACAGGAGTTCCTGAAGGTGGTTGATCATTTGAACGCTGAGTTGGATAGGTCTCATGTGGAGCCAAGTACAGCTTCAACGGCCTCTGCATAAGCTGTAACACAGAAGATGAATATTCAAGATAAAAGCGTCAGTTAGTCTATCATATTTTTCATTGCGAATCATGTAAATGACAGTAGATATCTTTTTGCATTTTCAACACAAACTTTGAATCAATGTACTGCATAACCTTTACTTAAGAACAAGCTGGCTATTAGATTTTTCATTTTATACAGACCTATGAACAACTGGATTAGTCACACTTAATTAGCAGTGTCTAGCACCCCTCTTCACACAAACAATAACAGTGAAATATCCTGGTAAGTATTCCAGGAGAGTGTTGGGGTGCCATCAAGGTTCCTGTCATACTAACCACTGCCAATACTCATAGTTGAAACCAAGCTGCACACCTAACATTTGGTGGTATGGAAGATGTATTCAGTAAAATTGCGGTAAGATTATCTGAAGGCCAATGAATGCACCTCAGCATCATGGAGTGCTCCTCAAACAATTACAATATAATCTGAAAGTGCAGTTATAGCTTAATAGCTTCAAATGCTAGTAGTATTCTGTACAGATTTTCCATTCTGGATCTGGAAGCACAAATGGGGAAGTTTTATTGTAAAAGTAAGAGTCTGTATTAGACAAACTTTACCCATTAAATATTTGTAGTGAAAATAGAAACAGATAGCAAACATATCACGTCCTTTACATGGTGGTGCTTCATCAGGATCATATGATTTCAGCTTACCTGGACTTTAAACAGGTGTATTCCCGCTGAAAGGTCTACGTTTGTCTGAGGATCAAATGGAACCAGAGATATGATTTTGATTCAGGCAGTTTATTGAATGAAGGTGACTTGTGGTCTTATTGTTGCTCTAAAGGAGAGTTGTGGATTTTGGAATTCAGTGGCAGCTACACCGAAGACAACGGTGGTAAGTTTATAGTTTGACTGCTGGTTTTCAGGCTGCTTATAAATAAGTGACTGAGTATGAGTTGTGCGGTGGGGTAGCATTTAGTAGATGACAGAGCAGAATCGCTTGATGCTCTCAGAACCTGTAATTAGTACTCAGATATTTGCAAACCATTAAACACGATACATGCAACACACAGAGCATAGCAATAGCTACACAGGATGGAAGAGGACTGCTCTGTTAAAACCTGACTGTCACAGGGACACTGGCAAACACAGCAGAGCCTCACACCTGACGCAGTGGGCCTGTCAGGTGCCTCAGGCTCCACTCTGCTTAGTACAGTACATCTTTCGATGGTATTTTTGTAATACAATCACAGTCACATTAAGCTTGCTGACATAACACATATACTGTGGATGAATGTGCCCTCTAAATGTGGTCTCACATTGTTGAGGTATTACCAGTTTAGCCTCGGTAGCAGTTCTGGCTTCTTAAATCTTTTGCTGTAGATTTCTTGCAGTCCACTGCCATTGTCACTTTGTCATTGTCAGTTGTGTCCACAAATGCATTCTTTATCAAAAAACTCCTATAATGCTGGGTAACCAGTATTAAAATTTTATTCTTCTGACACCATCAGGTTGTTGTTCATCACTGAAACTTGTGGTTTTTTAAGTTTACAATGTCACACAATCCCAATGATAGATGCTACAAGATCCATTTGATTGAAAACCATTCATATTAGTATTATGTGACAAAGTAAATCTCACTGTTCTTACCGAAATATGAATTAGCAGTCAATTTTAATAATGGACATAGAGCGATGATGAAATTTCTTAAGAATTAGTAATAAAAACTCTGCTGAAGGTGAAGTTGCAAAAAAAAAAAAAAGTCAATATGTTGATCAAGATACAGTACCTGATTTCACGTACACCAGCGTAAACTTAATCAAAAAATACAAATTAATTCATAGTGCTGCACTGTACACTGTACTAAATAGAGTGGACTGTCTGGCCGCCTGTGGGCCCACAGTGTCAGGTGTGAGGCTCTGCTCTGTCTGCCAATGGCCTCATGGCTGTCAACATGTTAATATGTGATTTGTGGACTATTTGACTTCTAAGAGTTCCAGTATTATTTAAACACACAGTGACAATGTATTTAATTCATTAAACAACAAATTTCAGGCTGAAGGTAAAATCTTCTGGGTTGTTAGGCCGCGTCATATTTTCCCTAAAATAACTGATGTTTCGACCCTTCTGCTGGGATTTTATTCTGGATATTCTGGTATCCAAACTGCTAGAACACTGTCAGAGACCAGTGTTGTGTTCTCTTATAAAGGGGAGTTTTCCTGCATTTGTGATGGAGAAGTGGGAATATTGGTTTAAATTCTTGTAGCTACCATTGGTGGGCCATCGTCATAGGCTAATACTCCCACACTGCTGCAGAAGAAGGCGTGTTATTGGCTTTTGCATACTATTGGCGGTCCATCATAATCGGATAGAAAGGCGCTATTCCACACTTATGCTGGATAATGGTTATTGGTTGAAATTCCTCCTACTGCTATTGGTTGGCAGTCATCATTGGCTAGATGAGAAACGGACAGAGCAAGAGAGGGGGAATGTTTACTCAAAACATTATTGTCCACGGAGGTAACTTGCAACACATTTTTTATGTTGCTTGCACATTGTGGATGCATATTCACTTCCTTGATGGCAGAGAGCCATGATGCCGGAAGCCTGTAGCCATCCTCTCTATTGAAATTACATGAATTCTTGGAAATTTCAACCATTTCTCGGACCTTTCTTCTACAAGTGTTTATTTCCTAAGCCAGCACATGTACGTTATTACAATCAATGTCAGAGCCACAGTTCTCATTATGTTCCGCTGCTGTCGATTTTAAATTTTGTTTTAGCCATGTGTGCTGTTCATGTTTCTTAATGCATTCTTTAACAGTTCTTCCCATTTTGCCTATATGTGCTTTGCCACAGCCACATGTCACTTGATAGACTCATACATTGTGGAGGCAATCAGGAGCATCCGTTTTTGGTGGAAAAAATCTTTTATTTTGTTTTGGCTACAGAAAGATGTCTGGATACTGTTTTTCTTTAGAATTCTGCTTATGCGCTCATTGACCCCAGAAATGAACGGTAATGTAATGGAGTGAGAAGGTGGTTCCTCATCATTCTTATTAGTGTGATTAATAAGCCCTGTCAATTGAACAACTATTATAGCCATTTGCCTTCAATGTCCTCCTTAAAAAAATTGAACTCTGATTCCAAGTTGTCGTCATTGCTGACATGGAAGGCACATGAAGACAGAGTGTTGAGCACTGCTTGCTTCTGGGTTGGGTGGTGGTGCGAAGTGGTATTTAAATACCTATTTGTGTTAGATGGATTTCTATACACTCTGCAACCTAGAGTTTTACCATATCTTCTGTATACCACCACATCTAGGAATGGGAGACTGCCTCACTCAACCTCCAAGGTAAATTTCATTCAAAAATTTATGGAATGTAATAAGTTCTTCGCTGTGTGGCCATATAACACGTGTATTGTCCACATAACGGAGCCAACAAGAAGGCTTCAAAGGAGCACTACTTAATGCATGTTGCCCAAAATGTTCCATAAAAATGTCAGCTCAACTGACGATATGGCTGAGCCCATAGCAAGGCTGTCAGCTTGTTCATAGAATTCACCATTGTATTTAAAATAGCTCGAACAAAGACATAATTCAATTAAGTCACAAACATCTGGAGCAACTTTCTTCCTTATGGTCTCCATTGTATCTGACATTGGGATATTAGTAAATAACAATGTTACTTAGAAACTAACAAGAATGTCACATGCAGATATCTTCGCTGTGTATATAATACCAACTAGGTGTCTCTGTTTACCACATACATGACGTGCTCAAAACAACTGAGTTGGCGAGTTAGTCCCACTGATGATAGGCCTCAAAGGAATCAATTCTTTATGTATCTTGGGTAATCCGCACATTCTGGATGAGACACATAATCGAGCTGTTAGATTCATTGTAATAGAGCTGTCCAATCTGGAGTCTGATATCACGTTTTTTCACTTTCAGAATGATTCTGTTTGTCAGATCACTTTTTAACTTGCGATACACAGGATAAGCTCGTAGTTGTTCCACCTTCACAGCATCCAAAACAATGGTAGCATTCTCCTCTCTTGCTCTGCCTACTTCGCATCTAGCCAATGATGACTACCGACCAATAGCAGTAGGAGGAATTTCAACCAATAACCCTTCTCCAGAATAAGTGTGGAATAGTGCCTTTCTATCCGATGACGATGAGCCACCAATAATATGCACAGAGTTTAGCCAACAACGCCCTGTCTTCTGCAACAGTATGTGAATATTAGCCTATGACGATGGCCCATCAATGGTAGACACAAGAATTTTAACCAATACCCCTACTTCTCCAGCACAAATGCAGGAAAACTCCCATTAATAAGAGAACATGACACTGGTCTCTGACAGTGTTCTAGCAGTATAGAACACCAGAAGATCCTGAAGAAGATCCCAGCAGAGGGGTCAAAATGTTGATTATTTTAGAGGAAATATGACTCGGCCTAACAACCCAGAAGATTTTGGCGACTCCATGTTGTCTTGTGCACTACGACCAGATAACAGGTATACTTGAAAAAAGAGACAGCATTGGTCGTATATTTTTTACTATTGCAAAATCGATTTTCTGTCACTGAGTGACCATCTTCAGTGCTATATTGTATAACTTAAATTGGGATGCACTGTTGTCACTAAGCTTACGGCAATCACATAGAGTCTATGTGATTGCCGTAAGCTTAGTGACAACAGTGCATCCCAATTTAAGTTATACAATATAGCACTGAAGATGGTCACTCAGTGACAGAAAATCGATTTTGCAATAGTAAAAAATATACGACCAATGCTGTCTCTTTTTTCAAGTATGCCAGAAGATTTTACCTTCAGTCACAATGGTCACGAAAGCCTGCAGACTTACATAAATTACAGGCTATTTCTATACTACGTTAATTCTCACAGCCTTTGGCCTTGCACCTCAAAACATGTTTTAAGTAAATTAGGGACTGGGAATTAGCATCAGTTTTGTAAATCTAGTGGCTATTGAGATAGGAAATTGTTATAGCAACTAGAAAATAGTTCTATAAATTGCACACAGCCTTTAATACTTTGGAGACCAGTCACTTAAAAGAATACTGGGCCAAGGAAATCGGCCATTTGTGATGTTATTTAAAGCGTTACTGGCACATACGTGATTGATGTATCTTCAAAAGTAATACTAAAAAAAGACAAAGCTTCAAGGGTTATTCTTCATATTTACTTTAGACCTTTGATATGCTACAAATTTTAAATAACCACAGAAAGCATAATTATCCTCTGGAGAAAAAAGTGCCAGGTGAGTTAGTGAGCATTTTCTTTCTCTTCAGCTTCCATAACTTCTTACTCATGCAACAAACATGGCATATTTGTAGCAGAATTACAGTGAACTACGAAATCGAACAAGAACACACATGAAATTACGTCAATGCAATAATACTTGCTCACACATTCACGACAACTGCTATTACATTCGCTAGTTTCTTTCTAAATAATTCCATAAATTGGCAATAGAAGGGAACACCAGTCAAGGGACAGGTTGTGAGATGCTAGTACCTTGTTCTCATATGAAATGAGTCTGGTTTTTGAGCAACAGGTTGCTTCCACAGCAAGAAAATTGCAGCCCAACCTACACTTGGTTGCGATGTTTTTAACACAAAAGTTGTGGCCAGAGCTACTTTCAGGCTTGGTCTCCAAAGTGCTAATCTGACTCAGATTCATGTAAGCAGGAAATGAAACTGATTGAATATTATGAATCAAGTTGTTCGTTCATAACTGGAGCGGTCAGCAGAAGAAAGTGCTAACCCTCAGTTTAGTAAGGATTAGCCGGCTCACGTTATCTACTGTATTTTCAAATACACCGCATGCTGGAAATAACTAGTTCCATATGTTTTGCTAGATAATTCTGTCTACTATATAAACTGTTTGGTCTTATTGTATTTATGTTATTGCCATTGAATTTAGTTCACTACATAACATGCAGTAACTTAAAATACTTATATGTGGCTTAGCACTTTCTTTTACCAAGCCCTTCAATTTAGAACTTTCCTACACTTCATTCAATAGGAAGGAAATTACCAGGCCTGAAAACATACATTTGTCCATTCAGTTGCAGGATTTGGTGATTGCATGTAATTTCATGATATTTACGTCTTTTGAGTTGTTCACATAGTGACATATTAACCAGAATCAAGTCCAAATTCAGAAACAGCGTTGTCAATGAAGTACGACATTTACACTTGAAAGTACATTCATCACCAACAGCAACATACAGCCAGGATGGAACAGTACTGAAGTCCTGGATGAAGAGGGCTGTTATTTACACAAAAATCAAATTTTCCAGAATATGCAAACTTAAGAAATTTCAGGAAGCATCCAGAAATGATAAATATGAACTCCTGGATGGAGAGGGATGTTATTTATGCAAGCATCATATATTCCAAAATATACTAACTTAAAAAATTTCAGGAACCATTCAGAAATGACAAATAAAAAAACAAATAAGTGCTGGTGGTTACGTTTGAACTGGTGATCCAAAGTGAACTAGCAACTGATATTAAGCAGTATGCACACTTGGTACTGGACAGCTGACCCATGTAAAACAGTGACAAGACAACAGTTACCTGACTAAATGCTGGAGTCAGCTCAAAACAATTCTTGAACAGTGATGCTCTTGCAAAGACATACAAGCCAAGTCTCGCTCGTGACATTGCAACAACAAGACGTCGCACATCACGTAGATGTCCCACAGCTCGTGTACGCACCAAGGATAACAAGATGTAATCATTTTGCTGTCCCTGATATTTATCCACTGTAGTCACCTGAAATTATAAATGCATTAAAATGTGTGAATATCCATTTTGTGTAGTAATAAATGCTCTTTCTAGTGATTGAATGATGAGTATAACTTATATTTTACAGTTTCTGCTGAAATACCACAATAGTAATAAATTATTTTTGTCTTACAACACCTCTGTTGTGCATCACTACACTATTCTGAAGGTCCATACCTAGCCAAGCAATACCTGCAGACTGTGCTTACATCTGACAATACACGACTAATGTATAATCCTACCAGGCATATTTTGTTGTTGATATTGTTAGTTTGTGTTTCTGCAATTGACAACGATTCTATTTCTGCCGAGTACAAAAACTATCCACTTACCTCCAGAAAAGTTACATTCATATATAAGACAGAAATGTATATGTAAATGAAACTGCAATGTCACTACACAGTGCCATTATGGTCACAAACCAAGGTGAATGAGCAACATGTTCTGTGAAGAGAGAAACAAAGAATATTTTCCAACATTTCCAGATTGCTTCTGTCTCTCTTGTCATAATTTTTCCTTGCCATACACTTTGGCTGTTCTCTCATTGCTACTGGCAACATTATCTAGGTGCTGCAAGAGAAGATCATTTCTGTTTTTTTATGCTATCTTGAAAACTGATACACAGACAAGTGACAGCAATGGTGTACCTTCTCATCCAGTATGGTAAGTCTCCCCGGACCCGCAGTTCTGGGTGACTTTCCTAAAATCTATCTCTTTTCGTAGACATCTACAGTACTTTTCCTTCACCCTCCAAAAGCCTGCCAATCACAACAGTCTTTTATGTGTGTGTTCTGCCACCACTTGGGGAGTAGATTTTTTGTCTATCCAATTACATAATTAAATAACATTAGGCATGTTTTGTTACTACCAGTATCACACATCATGAACACCGCTGTATCAATTTAGCTATCCCCAAATACATGGTAACATGAAAATTATCACTAAAGGTTGAACTCATACCCCAAAACACAAACAGACAAAATACACAGAAGATGCTACAGACAATTGTGTCATGAGTTTCTCTTCAGTTTTCTGCTGAGTAGTTCCTCACAGACCAATCCATTTCTGAGTGTACACACTACTATAGTAAACTTCTTAGAGAAGTTCTGCACTACTTGCATATATGTCAACATGTGTGAGCCTAATACCAAGGGGAGCACAGAAAGAATAAGGCTTATGAAACTAAAAATAAATTAATAAAAACAAAACAATAACCAAAATAAAGGCAAACAAGCATTACTTTGCACATCTGTGAAATCAAAATCAGATTCTGGGTAACATTCAATATAAAGGATCTATTACCCATGACCTGAACATGTCTGCTACACTGAAACCAGCTGTCTGTGACAGGCATGAATATTAGAGATCCTATCTGGCATGCTTTAGCTTACAAAAAATGATCTGCCACTATCCACAAACTTTCTCTCTGGGCAAAATTCCACATAATTACTGGTTTCGAAACTCTGGTATTCTGTGCAGAGGTGTTGGCAATTCATCACGCATATACTATAATTCTACAACAAGTCATTTCATTGATAAATGTATGCAGTTCCATATATTGGTCATCTTAATCAAAAACGGTTTAGAATTACACTCTTCTCTTACTATTTGCAGTGTCCTTTCACTGCAGCAACCTATGACAAATAACACCTAATAAAAGATAAAGTTCTGCTGCACTTATACATAATACAAAATCTAATTTGGATTCCATATCATCCTAAGCTTTCATGTTCAGCAACTTCAATTACATCTTCTGTGCCAAATTTTCACTTCAGAGCAATGACTAAGTGGGGTTCTATGGTGTAGCAAGGGCTTTTACATTCCCTACTTTCATGAACGATTTTACAAAAACAAAATGCTGAATTATATTGTTCTCTTGTCTTTTGCAGCATTTTTATGAGTAATAACAAATGACAGAATAGATGCTTTCAAACCAGCAACTCATTTTACAGATAACACTTTCACATGGTCTGATATGATAATAATAATAATAAACGTTAAAATTTTAGAATTTATACCTTGTGCGGCCGCCCGATAAGTGGATTTGTCGCACATCGTATATTGACCACATCTCTGATTAGATGTTTCTGCCCATTGTAGGTTGTCAGAATAGAAATCTTATGTGCAGGATAACCAAGAAGTCTCATATACATAAAGACAGCTACACAGTACTCAGCTTCAGCAAGATTCTGTGAAAAATAAATAATGTGTCTTAACAGAATCACAGAAATTTCTACTATCTTTAAAGCTAGTATCACTTATTACACAAGAAAAGAAAATGTGTAAAAGATTACACATCTGAAAACTAATGACTTTAATACCTGGTAAAAGTATGGGCTCGGTTCAGTCTCACCAACGCCATTGAAGTCTTCCACATTAATAAGCTGGAAGTCGAACCAAAATCCAGGGTTTGCCACTCTGTATTCTGGCCATGTCTCCACATGTGCAAGATTGCCAAGCTTCTTATACCGCCAGTTATATAGGTTACAAATACTGCCAAAGAAAATGAACATTAACACAGTAAGGTTTATTTCAATGAAAATCAGTGAGTCTAGAAAAACAAAAGTAGAATAACTGAAGATTTACAAAACCCCCATGAAAGTAATTTCAATGCTTAAGCTTAGCGGCAGTATGATGACCTGTCCTCACAGTTATGAAACTAACTATTTAAAGATTACTAATTCTGACATTTTGCAATTGATTGAATTCTACCGTTATGTATGCCAGCTTAAAAGTGCTCCTGTAGGAGCACAAAGAAGGTGAATACGCTCTCTTTAAAACACTCGTACAGAAAAGTGGGGAACCAGCTGCCTCAATCCTCATTCTGCTGCCCTCGCCAAAAATTTTGCCATGTGAACATATTCAAGCTCTTTTAACACAGAATGTACTAAATCCTTTTACCCTGTCACACTCTGTACTAAAGACTTCACCATTCAGCATCTCCCTCCCCACACACACCCCCCCCCCCCTCCCTCTCTCTCTGCCCCTCCCCCACCATATCCTTTTTCTACGACTGGCTCTTTCTCCTGCCTGTCTCTCCCACTGACACTGTCTTCATCACTTTCTCTTGCTCTTCCTTACCACTGTCCCCTTCTCTGTCAATTTACTGCCGCCCCATCCCACTGCCACTGTCTGTCCCATTCTTTCTCTCTCCCATTGCCACTATCTCTTTCTTTCCCACTTGCAGTCTGCTGTATTTTTCTTCAACTACAATTTCTCTTTTCTACACATGTCCTTGGGGATGGTTTGCTTGGTGTTTTGACCTCTAAATCAGGAAACTTTAACACGTGGGTATAGGGGATGAGCGAAAGTGGGCAAGTTTTTTCCCATTAAACTTCACTGCTGTGGGGCATACAGATCCCCCCTACCCCAAAGCCTGTGTAAGGTCTCCATTCATCTCCCTTTTTTGCCTCCACTGTCTCCACTCTCTTTTGCTCCCACTGCTACTATCTCCATCCATCGCTTTTTCTCTTTTACTGTGACTGTCTCTCACTGACCACCATGGCCATCATCACCACCTTTCTCTTTGGCTCTCTCTGGTATTGTCTTCATCCATCTCTCTAATCTTTCACTGTCACGTTCTCTCTCCCACCATCACTGTTTCCTCTTTATTTTTCTCCAACTGGCATTGTCTCTTCTCTCTTCCACTGTCACTGTCTCTCTGCTAATCTCTTTCAGTACAGAAAGGGCGAATACGGTTGCACACAAAAATCTTTGATGAGGAAGGCTGAATAAGGACTGAGGCAGATGGTTCCCCACTTTTCTATCAGAGTATTTTTAAGAGGAGCATATTCTTCTTTTTGTGCTCTGACAGAAGTACTTTTCAGCTGGTCTGCTTCTTTTCCTTGTTACACAAGGGTCAGCTGCTTATACAAAACAGGTTCTGAAGGGCAGTAAAGTTTTGACAGTTTATTTACACACTTCAACACATATAAACAACAAATAAGTATGCGTAATATAAGATTAATACAAAATTGTTCCCCATCCAACACAAGCTTACTTTACACCGCTTTACATAAAAATTCACGGAATTTTTAGGCTACACCTACAATATACAAAAAAATTTGTTGTTTGATTGGCAAGTACAAAGAATTTCGTATGACAAAATAATTTTTGTAAGGCACTTAGGCCACCATGTGGTACCATCGAATTATTTCAAGTTGACACAACCTATATAGGCACGAAGTGCCCATAATACGGAGACAGTACATCATAAAATTCTAACGATGAGTAAAAACATTGTTTGGTGAACTCAGAACCTTCGTGATGACCCCAGAATCCTTGCCATGACTTTACTACATCAGTTAAGACTACATTTACTCCTCAGATTGTAAATTTTGTGCATATTTTACATACATAAGTATGGTAAATTTGAATCTCTGGATCTCGGTGACAGGTAATAATACTATAAAGGTTTCAAGGTTGCCCAAGATCATCATCTTAATAACACATGGAAAGATTTTGATGATTTTTAATGAATAGGAATTAAAGAAGTGGCCATCCCCACAATCGATGTTCTGGTAACCAAAAATCATGGTTTTTCGGGGAGGGGGTTCTAAGGAACCACCATGAAAAAATGGTGCTTTCATAAGCTGCCTAAGGCCCACCCTAGGCCACACCTAATGTAAATGAATCAACCAGTTTGTTCAATTTGCCTGGACTGGAGAAAGTGTGTAATGTTTACATTTTGACCTTGTAGTGTTTGATAGCTACAGTATGCCGCTCTTCCATTAGGTATATAAACAGTCGCTAGAACAAGGACTATCCAAAACACTTGACCCCTTAGCTCTGTGATCAATGGAACCTGAGGTACGACCCTTGAAAAATCGCATTTTTGAGGCATTTTGGGACAACACAAACACACAAATTTCAGTGAAAAATTCCCATGGTTTTTAAAATGTCGGGTTTTCAAGTGACATTCCTTCGAACACAGCACAATAGCCCAGAATATTTTATTAATTGTAATTGAAACCCTCTACAGCATTTTAAGCATGATTATATTGTCAGTTTGTTTCCTGCTTTTCCAAATGTCAGTTATGTGACAAAGGGATATTGTGTGAACCAAAGGAAAGGAAGGAGTACAAGAAAGAACAGAAAGTCATTGATTTCCTTTATTTCATTTAAAAGCAGCATATTTTATCTACATTAGATGGAGAGAGACACAGAAATACCGTTAAACTGGTTAAATTAGTAAGCACACACAACCAATGGCTGATGGCAAAACAGGTCTAATTAAGTGTACAGGATTGGGAATGTCTCATTTCACATTCAGAAGTTTTTTAGCCAGTCCATTTTGTAGCGACTGTTACACCCATCGATTGTAGTAGTCAGGCGTGTAAACAATGTTCCGTCATTTAGCAACGCTGTTGCAATGAAGTTGTATAGTGCCTATGAAGTGATGTGTGTCAACAAGTTAATCGCGGCAACTGCTGAGTTCTGACATTGGAACATCACTACAATAAAGGTGCATCCAGTATATTTTCGGTATTTGTAACTGAATGTTTTTTTGAAGTATGGGAGCTTCAGGTACAATTATCCTGTCAGTTTCTCCAAAATGATGGTGAACTGTAACATTCCACAAGTGATTACTTCACACTTTCATTCACAGTTTGAATGTTTTTAAGTGGATGCAATAAAACAAAAACATCTCTTCTCACAATCTCCTCCTCTTCTGTATGAGTCCACTGACATCCATTAGGAAAACATGCTTTCTCTTCATTAAGAAGGTGTAGGACGTCAAACAGGCCAACTTTAAGAAGGAGAGGCACCACAAGACATTTTAATTTCCACTGTCTATACTTTTAGAAATAAATTCATAAAACTTTGTCAGGATGAACAGGAAGGATTCAGCATTCACACTCATAGCAGTGGAAGTCCAAAAACATACCAGAATTATTTTTTATATGTGAAATTTCATCTTTTTACAATTACTACTGGCTGCATTTGTTGCTATTGGTACACTTTTCATCATAGGCAAGAGAGATTCTGTGATGAATTTTGCACAGCATACAGACCATACTTACAGGTATATGAAACTCTAGAATTTTCGAAATCTATTAAAAACTGTGGAAAACATTGAGATAATTAACTATAAACTTTGAGTTTTTTCTAAACATGAAGTTTAAAATGTAGCAGCTCATTCATTTTTTCATAAATTAAATAAATTCTAGAGTTTCATGCACCTGTAAGTATGGTTTGTATGCTGTGCAAAATTCATCAAAGAATGTCTCTTACTAGTGGAAATTAAAATGTCCTGTGGTGCCTCTCGTTCTCCAAGTCAGCCTGTTTGATATCCTAACACCCCCTCCCCCCCCCCCAAAAAAAAAAAAAAAAAAAAAAAAAAAAAAAAAAATTAAAAAAAAATTTTTTTTGAGGTCCTTGTAACCCCCAATTGTAAACTCTGCAGCTACCATTTTGATGTTAAATCAGAATAGCATTTTTCTAGAGACAGCTGGCATTCAGGAAAAGGTATGTGATATGGCAAGTACAATCAATTTTGGCCCAACATACAAACACAATTTGATTTCTGTGGCTGAGAATTCTTCCGGGTTGTATGGCCATGGCCCATGGAACTCTTCAATCCCTGACATTTCGTCCAAGGCTACATTGGACATCTTCGGAGGCAAGACTCAGCACAAGCACCTCTGAAGGTGTCCAACATATCCTTGGACAAAACGTCAGGGATTAAAGAGTTCCATGGACCATGACCATACAACCTGGAAGAATTCTCAGCAGCTGAAACATCCAGTCATGAAAGCCTTCATTGTCTGACAATTTGACTTTTTCTTCTGAAATTTTGTGTGTGTGTGTGTGTGTGTGTGTGTGTGTGTGTGTGTGTGTGTGTCAGTCTTCATTTTATGACAATTTGAGAAAGAGAGAGAGAGAGAGAGAGAGAGAGAGAGAGAGAGAGAGAGAAGTTGAGTTCTGTCAATGCCATCCTATGTAAAAACACACGGAACTGTAAGCAAGACACAAGTGTTATTGTAATGAATGCTGCATTGGCATGGGAGGTAAAAGATTCGAGGATGTCCTTGTTGAGTGGACAGATGTGCAGATTTTCACAGGAAAAACTAAGGCTGAAGAACCGCTGGGATATAATTAATAATTTTCTCAGTCACAACTATATGAAGGCAAACTGTAGAGTCTGTGGAGGATACTGTGGTCTATGCACAGTGACAAAATTTTGTCCAAAGTAGTGGGAGAGATCATTTGTTTGTTCAGAAGGGAAGGTTGCCATTGTTTGCCAGCTTTAGGCCTGTCGGTGATAACAATCGAAAGTACATGTCCTGCAATCTTCCCCAAATAATTTTACAGAAACTATTTGGTTAAAAAAGTTTATTTTTGTGTTACTTGTAGCCTTATACATCAGCTTCATGATGACATGCCAATCATTTCATTAATGGTCACACTACCTGTGGTATTTGCATTTAAGTAAAACACCGTCCAAAATTTGAAAAAGTTTGCAATGAAAAATAGAAATAGGAGTCCTTATGATTTTGCATTTGATGCATATTATATAATATGCTGCTGCATATGAAATTTAGCTACTGAAGTGAATTTTTCAATAACATGAAAAAGGTCGCAAATAGGCACAAAAAAAAAAAAAAAAAAAAAAAAAAAAAAAAAAAAAACTGTCAGAAAGTGAGTTTTGGCCAACAAGGCCTTTGTCAGAAATAGACACCAACCAAACAAACACACACACACACACACACACACACACACACACAAACAAACAAGCAAATGCAACTCCCACGCACATGTGGGAAACCCAGAATCTACTATGTAGGAATCAACATGGATTCCGGAAACAGCGATCGTGTGTGACCCAACTCGCCTTATTTGTTCATGAGACCCAGAAAATATTAGATACAGGCTCCCAGGTAGATGCTATTTTTCTTGACTTCCGGAAGGCATTCGATACAGTTCCGCACTGTCGCCTGATAAACAAAGTAAGAGCCTACGGAATATCAGACCAGCTGTGTGGCTGGATTGAAGAGTTTTTAGCAAACAGAACACAGCATGTTGTTATCAATGGAGAGACGTCTACAGACGTTAAAGTAACCTCTGGCGTGCCACAGGGGAGTGTTATGGGACCATTGCTTTTCACAATATATATAAATGACTTAGTAGATAGTGTCGGAAGTTCCATGCAGCTTTTCGCCGATGATGCTGTAGTATACAGAGAAGTTGCTGCATTAGAAAATTGTAGCGAAATACAGGAAGATCTGCAGCGGATAGGCACTTGGTGCAGGGAGTGGCAACTGACCCTTAACATAGACAAATGTAATGTATTGCGAATACATAGAAAGAAGGATCCTTTATTGTATGATTATATGATAGCGGAACAAACACTGGTAGCAGTTACTTCTGTAAAATATCTGGGAGTATGCATACGGAACGATTTGAAGTGGAATGATCATATAAAAGTAATTGTTGGTAAGGCGGGTACCAGGTTGAGATTCATTGGGAGAGTGCTTAGAAAATGTAGTCCATCAACAAAGGAGGTGGCTTACAAAACACTCGTTCGACCTATACTTGAGTATTGCTCATCAGTGTGGGATCCGTACCAGGTCGGGTTGACGGAGGAGATAGAGAAGATCCAAAGAAGAGCGGCGCGTTTCGTCACTGGGTTATTTGGTAACCGTGATAGCGTTACGGAGATGTTTAATAAACTCAAGTGGCAGACTCTGCAAGAGAGGCGCTCTGCATCGCGGTGTAGCTTGCTCGCCAGGTTTCGAGAGGGTGCGTTTCTCGATGAGGTATCGAATATATTGCTTCCCCCTACTTATACTTCCCGAGGAGATCACGAATGTAAAATTAGAGAGATTAGAGCGCGCACGGAGGCTTTCAGACAGTCGTTCTTCCCGCGAACCATACGCGACTGGAACAGGAAAGGGAGGTAATGACAGTGGCACGTAAAGTGCCCTCCGCCACACACCGTTGGGTGGCTTGCGGAGTATCAATGTAGATGTAGATGTAGATGTAGATGATCCCTGTCTCTGGCTGCTAAGGCCAGACTGCAAGCAGCGGCACATGATGGGAAAGGCAACCAGCTGGTGGGAATAAGGACAGGGAGGGATAGGAGGGTTGGGTTGCGATGTACAAGGACGAGGTGGAGAGAGCAGAGGGCAGCTAGGTGCAGTCTGTTTCACAGGTAGCCCTGCCTTTGATGGGATAAGTGATGCTTGTGACTGGACTGGAGCAGGTGGTTGTGGGAGGATGTAGAACAGGTCTTCCATTTATGTCTATTATAGGGATATGAGCCATGTGGCAAGGGTTGGGAGCAGGGGTTGTGTATGATGGATGTAGGATATTGTGTACATTAAGTGGGCGGCAGAACACCACACCTACTACCATCTTTTTACTTCTCTCCGTTTCTGCACCCCCCCCCCCCCCCTCTTCCTTCCATGCCTTCTGTTTAACTTCATGACTACACCTGGCTGCACAACCCTCTCTCCATCATATCCTTGTATGCTTCCACAAGCAGTACTGTACTGTCTCCCACCCCTACTCTCCTATCCCCCAATCCCCACCTCATCCTCCTCCTTACTCCCACCACCAGGTTGCCTCTCCCATCATGCGCTGCTGCTTGCTGTCTGGCCTTCACAGCAGAGATTGTGATCAGGTGTCTGTGAATTGTGTGTGTGTGTGTGTGTGTGTGTGTGTGTGTGTGTGGTCTATTTCTGCCGGAGGCCTTGTCGGCCGAAAGCTCACTTTCTGATGGTGTTTTTGTTGTACCTATCTCGGACTCAGCATCTCCACTATATGGTGAGTAGCTACTACCCTTTTCATAACACTGTTACATTCCATCCCGGATTTGTCATTGTTCGATATCGAATTTTTGTTCAGGTTTGGACAGAGGTCTCTGTCTGTCACCAATGTCGAGAAAATTGATCCGATGTAGCACACTCATTTGCAATTGCGCAGTCCAGCGTTAAAGCCAGAATGAAAAATCCAAACATTCCTCACAGTTATGAATGGTTTGAGATACAGAAACGATATTTTGGCAAATGACAGCACTCAAAGAGGGGAGTATTTTGCCATACGGTTATTATGCAGAACTTCATTATCTACCATCTTATTCACCTAACTACTGACTCTTTTGACCAAAGAGTGTACTTTTTAAGAGCTAGTGATAGCTGGTGAAACAAGAAATGCTGTGGGTTGTGAAACAACATAAATGAAGACATTACACATTTACTCATATACCAGTGATATTTTTTTCTCAGTTCCTGACTTAATAAACCACTGTTTCAGAATTTTCTCACAACTGAGTCTAAACAACATGTCAGTGAGATAACACCGTGTAAACTCCAATGTGTTTTGGCAGGAAAAGCAAATTTTAACGTATCAACAAGAGAAATGTACGTTTTACTCAAAATTCATCACTCATGATGCCTCTCTGAAAGTTACAAATGATTAACAAGCCAGGCGAAAATAAATTGCAGCTTTTGTTGAATTTTCAGTGGAATTCCATTTAGATGCCAACCAAAGCAGATGCGCCAGCAGAAATTTTTGAATGGTCACCATGCAAGTTTGGATGTGGAGGGGCTCAAAAAATGTGAGATAGGCTTCAGTTCAGAATGGCACTTCCCTCCAGCTCTCAGCACCTGCCCACAACCCCCCACCCTCCCCCACACTCTCTATACACATACCCCACCGACTGTGCATCTACCGGCCACAATTATTACAATTATTCTGTGGGCATTCTATCATATTCATCAATAGTGTAACATCATTACAGCAATGGCTATCATTTATAATTTCACAGTAATGAATAACGAGGGAAATCAATCAACTGCAAAATACTGGAATTGTTTCATAATGGAGACTAACAATTGCAACACAAAACTGAAAATATACAAGATTCACATCTTGCACAGCGGTTTCATATGCATGAGTCATAGCAGAAAGATCTACAATCATAAGTGACTTCACTGCACTTAATTTGCAAATTTTGCCTGACCAATCATAAAAATTACAGTGTGAAGTGAAGTTTGCATTTGCAGTAAATTTGTAATACTCAGCTTTGTTGTCACTCATAAAACATAATGATTTGGTCATAAAACTCAACATGCCGAACTAATCATCTCATTTAGGATATTCTGTCACTACTGCTTCCCTTTTACCTAGAAATACGTGATATCTTCAAATACTTCGAAGCAAACACTTAATTCAAAGAATCTTTGCATTGTGTGTCTTGTTCTTTGGATAAAAGATACAGTATCTATCATTTACTCACTAATTCAGATTTTAAAGGGTAGCAATGCATGGGGATACCTGGGTCTTGCTCGTCCCTGGCCATCTAAATCGACAGTTGGCACTCCAAGACGAACAATCCGTGTAAAAAGTGACTGCTCCATATTTGAATACTTCTGGAATGCCATGTTCTTTATTACAGGAGGCAGCTGATGATGATCACCAATCATAATCCAACGTTTCAATCTGCTATATCCATCCTGAGGATTTTGCAGCAACAATGGAATAAATGTTTCAATTTCAAGAATCTGGGCAGATTCTTCCATTAATATGTTATCATACTTGAAACCTGTAATTAAAAATATGACACAATAATCTAACTGGAAAAATTTTATCTTTGAGTTCTCCTACAATGATGACAAAAAACCATCCATTATGACATGAAAACAGAAACCATGCAAAGAATAACTCTGCCCATCAGAAATTTACTTTATGGAAATACAATAGATAGACGATTAATAAATGTCTTTCCTTTATAACTAATATTAGGAGCTATAGTTGTCTTGGCTGTAAATGAACCTGCAATCATATTCTGCTTGCAAGGCAACTCTTTCCAATACAGCATAATTTTATGCACTTTTTTCCCAATAACTGCTTTCTGTTCAGTATATTTCCTATGTATGTCAGTAAATGAGCACAGAACAAAGTACATTGTTTTTAAGAACATCTCTGACAGATGTCTTAAAAGAGAGAAAAACAATCTCACATATTAAAATATACATTTCTGGCAAAAGTTTTTATAATTTTGCAACATTCTAAACATCCATAGTGTTGCAATATATAACCTGTATTTTTTATGCGTGTACAGTCATAAATTACACACATTTTTCCCTCCCCTCATTTGACCAATAATCTATTAAGTGAAGACTGGACATCAATAACATGTTAAATGCCAAAATTAAAAAAAAAAAAGTTGCGTTAGACAAAAAAGTGTCATCACCAACAATCTAAAAAGTGGGCTAAAAGTCACATCCATTGATAGTGATAGCGTATTGGCTTGAGAGATGGCATGAGAGAGATGTGCTGGCTTGCTGATGAGCTCAAGTGCCACCAGTTTTTTACAGTTCATTGTGAGTGGTGTTTATGACAACAACAATGCTGAGTTATACCCTTTTTCTTCTGATTAAAGTGTGTTCATTGTGCTTAAATTTGTTGTTTTCAGTTGCATTTTTTAACAGACTACTGTAACGACAATGAAATTAAACAGTGGTATGAACAACAAGAGGAAAAATGGAGAATAATTCCAGGGTGAAAAGAAACATCATAGAAGTGAAGGTAAACCTTATGCAAACGATTAAAAGAGTTCATGGGACTAAAAAACGGAGCCTGAAGAAGAGTTGTGTACAAATGTCTATTTCTAACATTCAATGCTATTACCTAAAACTTGATTAAAGGAATTTTTGCCAATGAAAGAGTTATGAATTCCTTTTTAATCTGCATGATGAGAGAATCTATGTCCTCCTTTTCTTCTTGTTAAGTTGCAGTGTGTTTGTGTCCCACTTAAACAAACAAGAGACCTTTTCCACAAGATCTACACCCTCATTGTGAATAAAAACTCCTTTCTGGTGGATCTCATTGTTATTCCTCCCATAAAAATGAAGTGTCATAGTATGACGACTTAAAGGATGGCAGTTGGGAAGGTAAAGTTTCTTGTTTGTTGCCAGATGGAAAGGGTGATAATGTACTGGTTGTAGGAATACTGTTATGCACTTTTCTCTCCTGTAAGGCATCATGGGCAGTATGACGATGTAAAGAACAACAGATGGGAAGCTACACTTTGTTATTTGTTGCCACATGTAAAGGGTGATATTGTACAGGTCTACTGGAACACTTATAGGCACGTTTTTGCAATAACCAAAACAGAATCGAATCTGTTGAGTCAGACAAAAAAAAGTGAAGCAGTGTTCACAGAACAGGCACATAGCATGTTCTGTGTTTTTCTACGTTAAATACTATTTTTTATTCATAAGGGGAAAAGATATTTAAAAAAATCAATAGCAATATAAATCTTATTTCAGACAATAAATTAAAAATTTGATTCTGGTTTTTCTTTCACAAAAAAAAAAAAAAAAAAAAAAAAAATTAACTGACTCAGGTCAGGTTTATGGCACTTAGCCATTATCGATGCTCAGTCTTCAAATCTGACCTTGTAAGTTCTGCACTGTTCACATCTATAAACATATGTTGAAACAATCGATGTTGTCTTGTTGGCTGAACGAATTGATCTGCTCCATTTAGGAAAGTGTGATAGGTGTTAAAGGAACACTTATGCAAGTTGACTGATTATTAATACAGATATAATATTTCCAGTAAAGTGCTACCGCTACATAACATCCTATCATAACAACAAAATATCGCCACCTCTCTTGCATTTTATTAAAATTAATTCCACATTCATCAACATGCATGAAATTTAAGAATTGGAATAGAAACAGATGTGGCAGCTGTTTATGAAACTAGGTATAAACACATACATATAGTCACAGAGAGTGCACGTTACCTCAGTCTACTTCACACTATACTCATAGCCACCAATATTAGGTATTTGACATCCACTATTGGTTGAATGTCTTCTCCGGTTTCTCCAACAGTCATTACGCTTTTTAACTATATACATCCTCGTTCCTCCAGCATATTTTTGTAATGTCATCTGTCCACCTTAAATTAGATGGTCTTACTGGGCTTTTCATATCCCTTGAAATACATGACTGAATTTCCTTCACCCATCTACCATCCATCATCTGGCTATATACACCCTGTCCATTTCCACTTCACTTTCTTCAGTCATAATAATGTATGTATCCCTGTTTCTCTCCCAGCAGTTCACAACATTAATTTCTCTAATGCTCACTAAATGAGCCTTAGTTTTGGAACAGTTTTCACATTAAAAGCCATTGCTTCATGAATGCAGGTTGATACTGGTTAATACACATTAATTACAAATTTCCATTAGAGACTCATCACAGAAACTAACATACTGAGTCTATGACATAATTTTAATTGAAATATTTTCTTTATGATGTGTCTAACAACATTAATTTAGTGTTATTACTGATTTTCAAGCTAGCTCTATAACTTCCCGAATTAGTTGTTGAAGTTTACACACGTGCTAGAAGCAAGCAGAACAATGTCAACACCAATATGGAGGTGGCTCATATATGTTCTATTAAACCACAACACTTTTTTAGTTTTTCAATTTAAGGATGTGAAGACATCCTCTAGGATTATGGAGGATAAATTTTGTGATGCAGAATATTCTAACTTAACTCCTCATTCAACTTTGAATTTCTCATTATCTTGATGAAATTTGATAGAAGCTCTTACATAATCAAACAATGGAAATCCAAGATAGAATGAAAACAATATGAAAAGGATAGAATGTTATTCATCACACAGAGGATGCATTGAGTCACAAAGGAAAAAACTGCTAAATATTTGAACTTACAGCCAATAAGTCCTTCCTCCAAAGTAGAAAACCTGCATACATTTACACATGCAAAATTCACACAAGTATGGCTACTGTTCTGGTCAGTGGGATTCCAGTTTATTGTCCGAAAGGTTAAATGTTTTGCAGTGTTTTTTTAACCTTTAACACTGTGTACAGGGCTATTACAAATGATTGAAGTGATTTCATAAATTCACTGTAGCTCCATTCATTGACATATGGTCACGACACACTACAGATATGTAGAAAAACTCATAAAGTTTTGTTCAGATGAAGCCGCACTTCAGGTTTCTGCCACCAGAGCGCTCGAGAGCGCAGTGAGACAAAATCGCGACAGGAGCCGAGAAAGCGTATGTCGTGCTTGAAATGCACTCACATCAGCCAGTCATAACAGTGCAACGACACTTCAGGACGAAGTTCAACAAAGATCCACCAACTGCTAACTCCATTCGGCGATGGTATGCGCAGTTTAAAGCTTCTGGATGCCTCTGTAAGGGGAAATCAACGGGTCGGCCTGCAGTAAGCGAAGAAACGGTTGAACGCGTGCGGGCAAGTTTCACGCGTAGCCCGCGGAAACCGACGAATAAAGCAAGCAGGGAGCTAAACGTACCACAGCCGACGGTTTGGAAAATCTTACGGAAAAGGCTAAAGCAGAAGCCTTACCGTTTACAATTGCTACAAGCCCTGACACCCGATGACAAAGTCAAATGCTTTGAATTTTCGGCGCGGTTGCAACAGCTCATGGAAGAGGATGCATTCAGTGCGAAACTTGTTTTCAGTGATGAAGCAACATTTTTTCTTAATGGTGAAGTGAACAGACACAATGTGCGAATCTGGGTGGTAGAGAATCCTCACGCATTCGTGCAGCAAATTCGCAATTCACCAAAAGTTAACGTGTTTTGTGCAATATCACAGTTTAAAGTTTACGGCCCCTTTTTCTTCTGCGAATAAAACGTTACAGGACACGTGTATCTGGACATACTGGAAAATTGGCTCATGCCACAACTGGAGACCGACAGCGCCGACTTCATCTTTCAACAGGATGGTGCTCCATAGCACTTCCATCATGATGTTCGGCATTTCTTAAACAGGAGATTGGAAAACCGATGGATAGGTCGTGGTGGAGATCACGATCAGCAATTCATGTCATGGCCTCCATGCTCTCCCGACTTAACCCCATGCGATTTCTTTCTGTGGGGTTATGTGAAAGATTCAGTGTTTAAACCTCCTCTACCAAGAAACGTGCCAGAACTGCGAGCTCGCATCAACGATGCTTTCGAACTCATTGATGGGGACATGCTGCGCCGAGTGTGGGAGGAGCTTGATTATCGGCTTGATGTCTGCCGAATCACTAAAGGGGGCACATATCGGACATTTGTGAAAGCCTAAAAAAACTTTTTGAGTTTTTGTATGTGTGTGCAAAAGCATTGTGAAAATATCTCAAATAATAAAGTTATTGTAGAGCTGTGAAATCGCTTCAATCATTTGTAATAACCCTGTATATATGATTCAATATACTAAAACAGGTTTAATCAATGACTTGTTTCCCATGAGCTGTTAGTACATATTTTGTTGAAACCGAGTAAAAAGCTTCATCAAATTCCTGTCTAAGAATTCTAGATTTAGTATAATTCATAATAATTATCACACTGCATGATTTCTGAAAGCTTGACAATTATGACATGGAGAGACCTGCAACAACTGAATTATTACAATTACTTTTATTGTAGTCTATTGCCACACTTTTTGCACAATAACAACTAGCTACAAAACATTTTCAAATCAACAGTGATTGACAGGGAAGAGAGGGATGTCAGAGAAAAGAGTATAGTTACAGGGACAGGGGTACAGGTGGGTATTGGACACAGGTAGTAGAGATTTGAGCCAAAGTGTGTTGTGGGATCACAGGATGTATTGTAAGAATAGTTTCTATCTATGGAATTCACAGAAACTGGTATTGGCAGGAAAAGGTTGAGGGAGGAAGGGTTCCAGATGGCATAAGCTGTGAAGAAGACACTGAAGTGTGCTCAGCAGCATATTCTGCCACTTGGTGATGAACTCTGGTGCTGGTTACAGTTTGACGTGGCCACTCGTTTGGTGGAAAGCTGGTTGGTGATCACATCATAAAAGACTATGCAACAGGTATAACAGAGTTGGTATGACTAGTCAGCCATAAAAAGACAATGCAGAAGTTAGTGAGTTGGTACAATATGAATGCTTTCACTGGTGGCTCTACCTTTGATGAGACAGGATATACCTGTGACTAGATTGGAAGAGGATGTGCTGTGTGAGCGCATAGGAGAGGCAAAGCATGGGGAAGTAGGTATGGTGTGAGTGAGTAGCTGGATTTTTCATGTATAATGTAGGCAGTAGAATAGCACTTTGAGAGAGGTGGAAGATGTGTTCCTCATTTCACAGTACAATTATAGGTAGTCGAAGCTCTACTGGAGAATGTGGTTAATTTATTGCAGTCCAGGTGATATCAGCTGACTAGATGGTGTTCCTCTACAGACAGTTCATGGTGGTGTCATTAGGGAATTATTGACATGTATGTATCATTCCAGAACAGGGCAAGGCGGTGTACGAGGGCTGTCTAAAAGTATCCGACCTTTGGCCAGAAAAAATATTTCGAATACATGACGGGCTTCAAAGTAGTCCCTTTGTGCTTGCACACACATAGCCCACCAATCCTTCCACTGCTGGAAACATCTCTGGAAGTCTTCTTTCGGAATGGTGTTCAGCTCTCTCATCGCGTCCCGCATTATCTCTTCTCTACTCTCAAAACGGGGTCCTTTCAGTGGCGTCTTCAATTTTGGAAACAGCCAGAAGTCACAAGGAGCCATGTCTGGAGAGTAGGGAGGTTGGCAAATAGCTGTAATTCCATGTTCAGCCAAGAAATTTTGGATCAAGTGGGACAAATGCGCAGGGGCATTGTCATGATGCAGTTGCCAGTTTTTCACCGTACACATGTCTGGGCTTTTGCACCAAACTGTCGCTAGAGTACATCTTGATGGTAACCCCTTTGTCACTGTTTGTCCTTCCGCTGCATATTCGTGATGCACAATTCCATAGACATCAAAGAAGATATCAGCATCACCTTGATTTTGCTTTGCTGCACTTTCTTCGGCCTTGGAGACTTGGGATGCTTCCATTGCAATGACTGTCTTTTTGTTTCTGGGTTGTACCCATACACCCATGACTCATCTCCAGTTATCACAGTGTTCACAAACCCAGGATAAATGTTGGTGGTATCCAAAAGGTCCTGTGCAACTTCAAAACAGAGGTCTTTTTGTTCCAGCGCCAACAACTTGGGCGCGAATTTCATAGGCACTCGGTGCATGTTCAAATCATCACACAAAATTGCATGTGCAGAACCTTTACTCACTCCAACCTCTGGGGCAATCTCCCGCACAGTCAAACGATGATCTGCCATCACCAAATTTTGCACCCTCTCAACAACAGCTGCACTTTGAGCAGCTTGGGGCTTGCCAGAATGCTGGTCACTCTCCGTTGATGTGTGGCCATTTTTGAATCAGTTGAACCACTCCTTAATTTGTGTTACAGCCATCGCATCTTCTCCAAACACCTGCTGAATTTTACGAATTGTTTCGCTTTGAGAATCACCAAGCTTTTGACAAAATTTGATGCAGTATCTTTACAACAAACACCCTTTGTGCCTATGTTGAAGGCCGCTGTACATTTACTTTATTATTTAATCTCTATTCAGAGTATGTCTTACAATTACATTGACATACGCACACCTTTTATACATTACCGAGTCTGTAACGACAGTACAAGGAAAAGAGGACATGAGAATGAAGTGTATTCTTTCTCTGTGCACCCAGTTTTTGTTTGATAGCACACATGTGTCTTCTCATGGTGAGAGTGAAATAAACAAGAATATAACTATTTTGTTGTACTGAATGAACTTTGTACGTTTTTTGTCTGAGGCACAGACTACAGCATCTTGCTCTCTTCACAGTATCACAAAACACATCTTAGTTACAAGCCATTTGATCTCAATAGTCATTTCACCCTACCAGTGCTACTTTACAACACCACGATCGTGCACTCAATTTCCGTACAAAGTCATGGCTAGCCTCATTCCACTTCAGTAAGAGACAACAAGTGACCACAGTGCCCCCATTCTCAAACCCATCACACTTGTTGAAATACAGCGGGAAGGAAGGAAACTGGTATATTGCTGACATAACAGTAGTGTCTTCATTTCTAGTGCATGCAACCATCAACTTTAGGCTTTTGCTCCGTTTCTGACCTATGGTAACCACACTCAAGTTCAAATCCGAAAGCAGGTTTGTCAATGAAGTACATATCTAGAACTGAAAGCACATTTATTATGAAAACCAACGAATAGCCATAATAGAACTGAACTCCTGGATGGAGAGTTATCCTATTTACACCAACATCAGATATTCTGGAACAGTGATATTTATGCATACATTGAATATTCCAGAATATACAAAAAATTCCAAACATAAGATACTTCAAGAACTTACCAGAAATGATAAATATTAGGTAAGAAACAACTGCTGATGGCCAAGTTTGAATTGATGACTCGCAACACACCAGCTAGTGATGCTAACCACCAAGCTACATTGCATGCACCACAGCTCATGGTATTGCTCACTCTCCTGGTGAGACAGTGACCCATGTTTCAGAAGTTGTCACTTGAGCTGACGACAGTACCCTGGCTACAGATCTTGTCAATGAAGCAATGTTGCCACTTACTCATCACTATAATGAGCAACGCAGGTAGTTCCTCCCATTGAAGCTTCGCAATTATGTTCAGTTTCCTTGAACCGCCCATCGTCGGTTTGCACCTCTGGATTGTAGAAGGGTTTCTTATGGATGATATGGATGGTATCTCTGTGCTTTGTTTTCTTGACAAAGGGTTGTAGTCCTTAACTTCATATATGCTGTCTGACAACCGATACAGCCCAATTTAGAGTTTTTGTAACTTTTTCAACAGTCCCACTTTCCGCTCATGTGCAAAAATCCATATCAAATCAACTGAACTGCATTTCACTGATGGGAACTTGGCATTATAGTGCTCTTAATCTTCTCCTGGGTGGTCATGATACATATGCTAATGAGCTACCTTGCTTCTTCATTCATGGTGATGAGTCTTTTCATGAAGTCATGCTGAGTATTGTCCGACTGAAACAAGAACAGAGAATACATTGTCATTTCACTCTCACACCTTTCTTTCGGCTCCACAGTCGTGAAATCTGTAATGTCTACCTTCACTGCATTATATGTGAATTTCGTGACTGGCAATATTATATCCTTATATCACAATCCCTCTGTCTGACATCAATGTACATCAAGATCAAATCTACCAACATCTTATTAAACTGTTCTACGATGCCACTTGTCTGTGTGGGTGGTAGGCAGTTGCTATCCATTGGCTAAAGCTACAACATGAAATTATCTGAAACTAGTCTTATCTGGAAAACTTCTACAAAATCGGAGATCGTCAGACAGGGTGCTCCATACTTCAGGATGACTTCCAGAACGAATTTTGCATTTCTGCAGTTTCGACAGTGTGCAACATTTTGGTGGCAGCATAGCGGGTGAGGTAGTCAGAGCAGACTATTATCCATTGATTCACATTTGTCAATTTTGGGAATCTCCCCAAGAAGTCAATTCCATTTCAGTGGAATAGCCCTGCTGCAGGCAGGAATCCTTGGAGGTAACTGCAGCATGTGCTTCTGTTGTTGGCATTCCTTACAGTGACTCACAAAATGTCTAACAGATCATTAGAAATCTGACCAGTGATGCCTGCATCTCATTTAGTCTAAAGTCTTCACAAAGCCAATGTGACCAAATGTTGGAGCCAGTATTGCTGGCCGCAGATGAGGTGGGTTGATGACAACCATTTACACTGCATCGGACCACAGTTCCTCTTGTACAATGTTCTATTTATTAATTAGAAGTCTCATTTGGTCAGCTCCTCATTCTTTAAGGCTTCTATGGTTTCTTCTGTCTGTTCAAGTAGCAATGTCATCCAGTGCAGCAGTAACTGAGATTTAATCTATGTTACTGTGTTCTGCTGAAGGACTCCTTGAAAGGCAGTTGGTGTCCTTGTGTTTACATCTGCCTTTCTATACCACTGAGATGTCGTATTCCTCAAGCCTCAGTGTGCAACCCACCAACTGACCCGACGAATCCTTCAGGCTAGATAGCCAGCAGAGAGAATGGTGGTCCATCATAATGGTAAATGGTTTGCCAAACAAATACCTCTGAAAAGACAACAAAATGCCTTTCTCACACCTTGTTCCAGGAAAATTAGGCATCTCCCTGTGATAGTTCATGCAAGGGACATTCTTTGATGCAGAAGATCTTTATGAATCATGAGTAATATGATAACACTCAGAGAAAAATTCTCACATCATGAATGTGCAGAGCAGTTGGATAATCTGTGACTTCTTTTATTTTCTCCGGATCAGGGGGCAGCAAAGAGTAACTTTTTTGGATTCAAATGGAAGCCTGCAGCTTGAACACACTTCAACATGGTTGTCACACAGCTTAACTATCTGTCAAATGTTTTCGAAAAAATGACAATATCATCCAGATTGCAAAGACATCTCCAATTACGGTGTCGAAGAAAGTTGTCCATCATACAATTGAAAGTGGTTGGAGTGTTACACTGTCCAAACCCAAACAGCATAACTATAAACTCATAGACGCCATCAGGAGTTATCAAGGTAGCATTTTTCCAATCAGGCATGTCAACCTCAATTTGCTTGTAGGACATCAGAATTTCCATAGATGAGAAATACTATGTTCCTTCAAGCACTCTAGAGTATCATCAATGGGCAGACATCTTTCTTTGTGCTTTTGTTCAATTTCTGGTAGTCGACGCAAAAATGCCGTGTATCAGCTTTCTTCTTCACAAGGAACAGAGGAGAGGATCAAGGACTCTCTAAAGGCTCAATGTCGTCATCTCACAGCATCTTCTGCATTTCCTCTTGCATTATCTGTCATTCAGCTGACAATACACTGGCTTATTGGTCGATAATTCTCAGTATTGATATGGTGTTTTGCCATGGACTGCATGTTATCCATGGAGAGTTTTCATCTGTGGCAGACTCACGTCTATACATGATTGCCTCGCCTGGTTTTCCAAAATTCGCCAGCTAGGTGAGCCAACTGGTACCCCTGTACAGAGACAGAGAACCAATTGGGTGTGCTGTGGAGCAACCTTATCCAAGGATATGGCAATTAGCTTTTGATCAAAGGTTGACTTTAACAATGTGAAATTGATTGTCATGAATTAGACTTGTACAGGTTGCTAACAAGCAGCATTATAGTTGTCGAACACTCATCTCCTTACTCTGCAGTGGTGTACAACATAGCCATAGTGTCCACAGCGGAAACATACCATCATGTTGTCATTTGTCCTCCTGATATACAATACTTGGTTCAATATTACTGGCTGCCATACACTGCTGTATCTCTTCTATTACTATGTGGCATATGAGAAAGAGATGTCAGGGTGGTCTTCCACAACTGGCATAGGGACCACATTCAGGAGTTGATCACACCTCTTTCTTCTGCTCTTTTTCTGTCGCCTTTCCTCAATGCACTGGCACCATATGATGAATTCTTCAGTTGTTGTGATATCCTATGACAGCAGAGCTTGGTATGTTTCTTCTGCAACTCCTTTCATCGAACATGATATTGTTTACAGCTTCCATCGTACTCAGGTCGACAATGCTGCAAATGGCCAAAACATTCTGTACATATGACTATGTTGTTTCACCATGACATTAGCCCCTTTTCTTTAATTAGTCTCCTACTAAATGGGCTTCCTGTTGATTGTAGTAAAATGATTTCTTCAATTTGGTCTGGCATTTATCCCAGCGGCTGAGTTTCTCTTTGTCATTTTCAAACCATTGCTGGGCTGTTCCCTCCAAGTAAAAGTACACATTTGCCAAATGCATCACGTCATCCCACATCTTCTATGTGATGACTCAGTCGAATTTATTCAAGGAATTTGATGAATCATGGTCAGCATTCCACAAATATCTGATGGGTTCTTGATGTGCAACTACCTTATTACTACCTTGGAATCTCTTGGTCTCCAGAATATACGGACTTTGGAATGATGTCCTGGTTTTACTCTGGTTTCTGTTCACTTAAGTGATGGCTTTTATTGTGCTAATTGCAGATGTCTTGAAGTTTGCAGCATCTCCATCAAACAACTGGTGGTTGGGTTTAAACTGACGACCTTCAGCACACCACTCAGCAATGATAATCACTATGCTACACTCCATGCACTGCAGATTATGGCAATATTTGCATAGAGAAAGCCTTAGATAGCAAGAGAGACAATGAGATTTATTTTTTTGTATCAAAAATTATGATAGTTCTTCTACAGTCTATAAGTAACAGTCCTATTCCAAATACTTCAGCAGAAAAAACATCACTTTATGCATCATACCTGAATAATGACAATTGAAACCAACAGCTGTATTGTAATACAAATGCCATTTATTCATAACATGCTGCCAGTTTCGACTCGAAAAAGCATTATCTCTATGACCCTGTATGTGGAAACATACGTAGCATGACAGTAAGGTATAATGAGAGAACTGACAACGAAAACCTGTTTGTCACTAAAAAGGGGATAAATCAGATAACGAAAATGTACTATCGGTTCCCATACAAAACAAAACTCAGCATCTAATTTGATGTTTTTATTCCTATTTTATTTATTTTTTAATTCTTAATAATTACATACTCCAATGACATAATGTATCTCAAGAGAGCCTACCCAACCAGTTACACCAGCAAAGCACCCAGAGTCATGTACATCCCTATTCAAAACACCTACTAATACGGAGTGTATTCACAATAAAACAGGAGAACCTAATAACATAAAACCAAATAATTGGAGTAAACAAATGCAACAAAAACCTAATGAACAAACGTTCACTGGATAACACAAACCCACAAAAATAATACCACATACACACTAATTACATCCAATACATAAACAATAAAATCATGAGTGGGCACCCCTCAGGTACATCACATCACTCGAGTATGTAACTGTTTTGAGTGTGTGTGTGATTTTTGTTGCCAATACTCTTATTATGTTTTACTGTCTTGCTATGTGTGTTTCCATATGCAGGGTCCTGAAGACAACACTGTTTCGCGTCACACTGGTAGCATTTTTCTAGTAAACAAAGTTTGAATTTCAATACAGCTGCTGGTTTCAATGGTCATTATTCAAGTATTTCATGTCTGGCCGCTGTCCCACTACCCTCGATGGATTACCAGAGACTTGTTCAACATACAACAGATGCTGTTGATAGTTCTTCAGAATTAAAAAGATCTGAGTGATTGCTGCTAAACTCTTGGGAAAGGAGATAGCTTCAGTAACATGTTTATCGAGAAAAAAATCAACTCTTGTCCATTTACACACTATTTATTTATCTGAGTTTCATACCAAGTATCAAGTGTCTTTCCTGATATTTTTAATACAAGACATAATAATATTTATATTAAATGAAACCAATTAATTATATTCATAAAAGGGTAATAGTTGTCAAAACAGAAAGATATAGAATTTGACAATGTTAACTGACTCATTGGTATTTGATTTCTGGTAGCTGAAGCAAAAAACTAGATGACTGTGATCAAGAGATGTCCTTATGAGTACTACAGCAATGGACAGCTACAGAACTCTACTTGACATGTAGCGTTCACTCCTGGGCAGGTGCAGTACACTTCATGTCAAGTCATTTTAGTCAAATGGAGTTCTATAGCTAGCAATTACTGTGTTTTATAAATATTTTTGTATTTGATTTTTTTGTAGATACCTGACGTTGGTTAAATTCTGAAGCATTCATTCATATGAGCAATAAAGTCATTTCATGTCTGATGTTTACCTTTGCAACTCAGTCAGCCAGAGTGCAGAACTACTGATTATTATAATAAAACAACGGAAAAATCCAGGATGGAATAATGACAATATTGTGAAAAAGGATAGCTACTCATCATATAGTGGATATGTTGAGTCACAGACAAGCACAACAGAATGACTGCTAAACAAGTAAACTTTTGCCCAACAGGTCTTCATCTGAATTAGACAACATACATAACCACATTCACACAAACACAACTCCTGCACGCATGACCACTGTGTCTGGCTGCTAAGGCCAGACTGTGAGAAACAGAGCAAGATTGGAGAAGCAATGTGTTTGGTGGGGTAAGGAGGGGCTGGGGTGGGGTGGGGAGAGGGAGGGATAGCAGGCTGGGGGATGGTAAAGTGCTGCTTGTGGCAGCATACAGGGACAATGTGGGGAGACAGTAGGGCAGCTAGGTGCAGTAGAGAGGTTCCACAGAGGGCAAGGGGGGAGGGGGGCTGGAGGTGGAGGAGAGAAATAAAAAAAACTGTGGGCATGTTGGAGGATCAGAAGGCTATGCAGTACTGGAGTGGGAAGAGGGAAGAGTATAGGCAGGTGAAGGACAGTGACAAATGAAGCTTGAGGCCAGGAGGGTTACGGGAACATAGGATATATTGCAGGGAGAGCTCCTCACTGCGGAATTCAGAAAATCTGGTGCTGGTAGGAAGGATCCAGATGGCACAAGTAAGAAAGCTGTCACTGAAACAAAGAACATTGTCTTGGGCAGTATCTTCAGCAACTGGGTGGTCCAGCTGTTTTTTGGCTACGTTTGTCAGTGGCTAATCATGTAGACAGACAGCTTGTTTGTTGTCATGCCCACACAGCACAGTGGTTGTAGTTTAGCTTGTAGATCACATGACCAGTTCCACAAGTCACCCTGCCTTTGATAGAATAAATTATGCTTGTGACTGGAATGGAGTACGTGGTGGAGGGAAGATGTATGGGACAGGTCTTGCATCTAGGTCTATTACAGGAACTTGAGCCTTGACTCACGGGGTTGAGTCCAGGGGTTGTGGAGGGATGGACGAGGATATTGTGCAGGTTTGGTGGGTGGCAGAAAACCACTGTCGGAAAGGTGGGAAGGATAGTGAGTATGGCATTCCTCATTTCAGGGCACCACAAGAAGTAGTTAAAAACCTGGTGGAGAATGTGATTCAGTTGCTCCAGTCCTGGGTGATACTGAGTCACAAGGAGTTCCTCCATGGCTGAATGGTGGGACTTTGGGAGATGGTGGGTAACTAGAAAGATAAGGCGTGAGAGATCTGTTTCTGTACAAGACTGTGAAGGCCTCAGTGAGACCCTTGGTGTATTCTGTGAGGGACTGCTCGTCCTTATCCCAGCCAGAACCCAGTCCCACATACTGTTCCTTCGTTGTTGCTTGGCTCATGGAATCCCCCCCCCCCCCCCCCCCCCAAAATTGCCTTACCACCAATTACCCATTTCTGGCTGCACCCCACCTTCCACAATTACTTCCATCTGTTCAGATTCTGACAATCCTTAATCTTCACCAACATAGTCCTACAAAACCATATAAATCAGACCCAAACTTCTTTGCTATACTTCCTTTCCATCTGTAAACTTCCTTTGCTTTGCAATCCCAAATTCCTGGATCCCACTTCATGCACTGAAACTCTTGCACTTCAGGAACCTGGGCAGCAAACACAATGCCACCTCAAAAACCTCTCCAACCTTATCACCACCTAGTTCTGCCACAGATTACCACTGGTCACCACCTCTACAACAGCCTCCAAATCTACTCCACAGCCCCTCATAGCTGAAAAACTCTGCCTCATACACCTATTACATTCATCTCTCACTCCCACCACCATACATAATCCAGAACCTAAGCATACCCTAAATAAAGTTATAAACCCTTCTTCCAAAAGTCACAGTCTCACAGAATTATCAGTCCTTTCAAAAGGTCTCACCTTTTGCCCCACTCCCAAATGCAATCGTACTGGACTTGTGAAAGACTTTCTCTCCTTCTCCCAGTCCATACAGTGTAATTACTTTTTGCCACCAAAGCTACCAATCAGACTCAAGCAAAGACCAATGTTGACACTGCCTGACTCAGATCAATTCCCCCCCCCCCCTCCCCCCAATCCAATAGTGATCCACCCCCACTGCCCCCAAATAACCCACTGCTAAATTTCCAGAATTTCTTAACCTCAAACTTTGCCTCATCATCATTCCCCAAATCTCTCAACATGCAGGATAATCTTACATATGCAGAAAGAACTGCAATCCATCACCTAAAAACAGAGCCCGATCTTATAATACTACCTGCTGATAAAGTCTCCATCACTGTTGTTTTGAACCGCAAGGATTATCTGGCAGAAGGACTATGCCAGCTGTCAGACTCATTCACAGTGACCTCATTCCAGAAATCCAGCAGGATCTCCTGTCTCTCCCCTAATCCTTAGGCCCATCCCAGAACCTCTCCCTGGAGTCTCTCTCTCAACCTCATTCCTACCACTCCCTGCATTCCTACCTTCTACATGCTTCCTGAAGTTCATAAACCCAGCCACCCAGAATGCCCTATAGTGACTGTTTACTGTGCCCTTCCCAGAGAGAACCTCTGCTCTTGTAGACCAACACTTTCAGCCTATTACCCACAGCCAACCCTCCAATATAAATGATGCTAACCTTTACCAGACAGTGCCCTGTTTGTCACTACTGATGCTGCCTCCCTTTACACTATCATCTCTAATGCCCATGGCCTTGCCACTATTGAACACTACCTTTCCCAGCACCTGATGGATTCCAAACCTACACCCTCCTTCCTGGTCACCAAGAGTGTCTATTTCTCCATGCACAATTACTTCTCCTTTGAAGGCATCACCTACAAATCTGGGGTATGGCAATGGGCACCCATGTGGCACCATCTTATGCCAACCTATTCTTGGGTCATGTAGAGGAACCCTTCCTAAACACTCAGAATCCCAAACCCCTCACCTGGTTCAGATTCACTGATGATATCTATGTGATCTGGATCAAGGGCGAGGACACCCTATCCACATTCCTCCAGAACCTCAAAACCATCTCCCACATTCGCTTCACTCAGCTCTCATCATCCCAACAAGCCACTTTCCTTGATGTTGACCTCCACCTCGCAGATGGCTTCATCAGTACCTCTGTCCATATCAAACCTACCAACCACCAGCAACACCTACACTTTGACAGCTGCCACCCATACCATACAAAGAAGTCCCTTCCACACAGCATAGCCATCCAAAGCCATCACATTTGTAATAACAAGCAGTTCCTCTCAAAATATACAAAGGGTCTCACTAAAGCTGTAATTACCATCTCAACCTTGTTCAGAAATAGATCTCCTACGCCTTATCTCTCCAGTCACATACCGTTTCCCAAAGTCCCACCATCCAGCCACAGAGGAGCATTCCCCTTGTAGCTCAGAACCACCCAGGACTGGAGCAATTGAATCAAATTCCCCACTATCCTTCCCATCCCTCCCACACTGGTATTCTGCCACCTACTTAAACTACACAATATCCTCATCCATCCCTATACAGCCCCTGCTCCTAACCTCTTACCTCATGGCTCATATCCCTGTAACAGACCTAGATGCAAGACTGTTCCATACATTCTCCTCCCACCACCACCACCACCACCACCACCACCTACTCCAGTCTGGTCACAATTGTCACCCTATCCATCAAAGGCAGAGCTACTTGTGAAACCAGCTGTCTGATCTACAAGCTAAGCTGCAACCACTGTGCTGTGTGCTATGTAGGCATGATAACAAAAAAGCTGTCTGTCTGCTTGACTGGCCACTGACAAACTGTAGCCAAGAAACAGTTGGACCACCCAGTTATTGACCATGCTGCCCAACACAACATTCTTCATTTAAATGACTGCTCCACAGTCTGTGTCATCTGGATCCTTCCTACCAACACCAGCTTTTTCTAATAGCATAAAGAAGAACTTCCCCTCCTGTAACCCTCCTGGCCTCTACCTTCAACAGTCACTGTCCTTCACCTACCTATTCCCCTCTCCCTGTTCCCATCCCTGCACTGCACTGCACAGTCTTCACCAAGCACGCACACACACACACACACACACACACACAAACACACACACACACACACACACACACACACAGTCTTCTTACTTCTCTCCTTTTCTGCACCTCCTCCTTCCCTCCTCCCCCTCCCCTGCCTTCTGTCTAACCTCCCAACTGCACCTGCATGAGACTGGAATAGAAGAGAGAACGGATAGAGGTACTCAAGGTACCCTCTGCCACACACCGTCAGGTGGCTTGCAGAGTATAGATGTAGATGTAGATGTAGCTGCCCTACTCTCTCCCCACCTCATCCCAGTATACTCCCATATGCAGCACTTTATTGTCCCCCAAACCTAACCTGCTATTCCTCCCCTTCCCCACCTTAGCCTCCTCCCACCCCACCACACAAACTACTTCTCCCATCATGCTATGTTGCTCGCAGTCGGTCTCAGCAGCCAGAGACAGTGGTCATGTGTATAGGAGTTGCATTTGCATGGACGTGTGTGTATGTTGTCTAATTCAGAAGAAAGCCTTCTGTCCAAAAGCTTACTTGTTTAGCAGTCTTTTTGTTGTGCCTGTCTGCGATTCAACATCTCTACTACTGGTGAGTAGCAATCTATCTTTTTCAGATTATAATAATGATTGCCTGCCTCCTTCATGACTTTATGTCACATTTATATAACGAAGGTCATTTCAAAAGTCCTGCACTGTGCATCCATGACCATTACAGTGGCATGATCAACATGAAATTCATGTTATTTGTGAGCGAGACTTTAGGTGTGATGGTAGTATATGTTTTTGCCGATTCACGTGGCTGTGTCAGTGACATTCAGTTTTATAATGGAAGCTGGAAGCAAGTCAAGTCAGATCACATATAATAATTAGCATTTCCACATCAAAATCGAATCCTTGTGTGGAAAGAACCCAATGGACATTTACAATGCTTTGAGAGCGGTGTGTGGGAATAGTTTAGCAGATCATAACACAGAATTACAGTGGTCTGCTCATTTCCATGCAGGTCAGGTATGCACTGAGGGCAACTCAAGAAGTGGAAAACCATGAATTTTAACAAATTACACCTCTAAGGTTATGGTTAATGCCATTTTCAGAAAGTATTGATGAAAAACATGTGGAAATTGCTTTTGAGAGGCCCAAATATCTGTCACTCCAGTCTACATAATAATGAATGAAAAGTTAAAGATGAGAAAAGTTGCTGTCTAATGGATTTCACATGATCTGAGTGAAGAGCAGAAGGTAGGTCGCAAGAGAATCACAGAAGAATTGCTCCAACAATATCAAACTGAAAGAGAACAGTTTCTGAAACGAATTGTTGCACTTGATGAAATCCATAAGTGAGATATTGAGCTAGAACTGAAGTCTCACACATCGCAATGGAAATGCTCCAACTCTCCACAGCTGAAAAAATTTGACCACCAACAAAGATGAAACTGATGATGATCCTTCTGTATGACATGAATGGAGTCATAGCTACAGAGTGCCCCAAAAAATGACTGAAAAGGCACATACTATAAGCTGTTTCAGCAAAATGTTTTGCACCCAAAACTTCATCAAAGAAGGTCTGACATGGTTGCAGCTGGTGTCCTTATTTTGTAAGATAATGCAGGCCCACATATTGCCCTTTCAATGAAAGAAATAAATGATAAACACATATGGTAAATACTTCCACACCCACTATACAATCCTAATATGAGCCCATCAGACATTTCATGTATTTCCCAAACTGAAGGAACAACTCCTTGGAAGATATTTTGATACAATTGGTGAACCTTCCAGTGAGGTGACCAGAGTCACTGTACAGCTCAACAATGAAGGTGACCTATACCAAATACAGAAGTTACCAAAACATCAAGAAGATGTCATAAGCAAGAGTGGACATTATATTGAAATCCTGTAAAGACATTTTGTAAACTTAATTATTTTCTTCAGTCCTATATTACAGTGTGTATAAACTCTAAAACAACACCTCATATTTTAAGTCAAGTTGGTAGTTCAGGGAGGCCAAGTTATTATACATCATAGAAGAAAAGCGGGTTAGTTGACAATGAATTAATTTCAATTAAAACTGTTAAGTGAATGATGTAATTCCAAAATATACAAAGCTTCAATTTAATTCTGTAGCCTTAAATGTATGTAGTGTCAAGATAAAGTGTGAATATCTATCCATAAAAAGTGAAATTCGCATGGCACATAGGTCCTGACATTTGGCTGAGATTGCAGGTACTGTCTTATCCAATCACTTCTCCGACATTCTTCTTGGTTTCTTTCTTATGATCAATGGGAGTTGATTAGTCTCTTCCAGAAATGTAATGTTATTGCCAGAAGACATGCCCGCAAACTATGGTTACTTGTGGACCAGCAGACCCGGATTAACACTACTGATGTTGTCACTGCTAACAAAAACTCTTTTTGCAAATAGAGTAGTTAATCTTAAGGGCACAAATCTTTCTCATGATGAAAACTCTTTGTTACAAAAGGGCCCAAATTTCAAATTTCCTATAAGATAGATACTAGTATTATTTAAATAACTGTGGCAGAAGTGGAAGGCTTATGTGTGGTGCTTAACCTCTCACAACTTGTACAGAACACAATTGCTATGTCTACTCGAAAAGCACTTGGTAAACCTGTTCCTACAGGCTAAGGATTTTTAAACTGTAAAACCTAATTAACATCAGCAGATACAAAACTACAAGTGGGCTTAGAATGGTCAGACTCAGTTCAAAGATTTGGGCGAAATGAAAGAGTTAGACTCTTTAGCCTGAAATAAAAACCTTATTTTAGCTTTCAAAATTTTATAACATATAAAATAGCTATGATAGAGAAAAGGTTAATTGTTGGCTTATAAAAGAGGGGAAACATAAGCTAAGACCATTCTAAAATGTAATAAACAATCACAGTGTAGAATGTTTGTTTGTGTTTGTGGATAATGTATAATAATATTTTCTAATACTTGGGTGTGTATTTTGCAAGAATCTTGAATACACAAAAAGTAAATTGACTTCATGACACAATGGTCCACTACAAAGTAGCTGACGGTGAACCAATAATTCACATTCCTATATGTGAGACTGACAAATGTAAGAGGATGGGCAATTTCCTGAGGGATGACATAGCATGTCATCTTTGAACAAGGAAGGTGCTATTTAATTCTGGTCCCAATCTTTCTTCAGGAAATGGTCCTGTAATTAAAGGGATGGCACATAACGATTCTTTGATGGGAATGATTAAGATGTGAGATAGAAAGTGACCCTTAACTTATTTGGAAAACTTAGTTTAAATACCAATATCATTCTGTAGTAGAAAGAAAAGAAAAAGAGTATGATTGGTTATTATTATATTAATTTTGTTTATTTAGCAGGATGAGAATATTTGCGTAAGCGGAAGTGATATGTTATCTTAGACATTACGTAATTAATCTCTGCAGGTGGTTTTTGACAGATGCGACTGTTTTGTTTTGACAACAACTAGCTGTAAGTTCGTTCTGATTATGTATATAGTAATATCAAAACAATAATAATGAATTTACTTGGATTTCAACAATCATTTCATTGTAAACTTTGAATCTTAAACATAGTTTCATTTATTTAGAACTGAAAAATAGTTTGAACTTCAGTTTGTTGATGTGGTCTGGTATTGTGGTTACATGATGTAACACAGCAAATGTGTTTGTTATTTATCCTCAACAAAATGTACCTGAATCTTGCTGCATACAAAGTCTGATATTTGAGAGGTGAAACCAATTTCTCACTGACATAATCATGTTGTTGTTGTTGTGGTTTTCAGTCCTGAGACTGGTTTGATGCAGCTCTCCATGCTACTCTATCCTGTGCAAGCTTCTTCATCTCCCAGTACCTACTGCAACCCACATCCTTCTGAATCTGCTTAGTGTATTCATCTCTTGGTCTCCCTCTACGATTTTTACCCTCCACGCTGCCCTCCAATGCTAAATTTGTGATCCCTTGATGCCTCAAAACATGTCCTACAACCGATCCCTTCTTCGTGTCAAGTTGTGCCACAAACTTCTCTTCTCCCCAATCGTATTCAATACCTCCTCATTAGTTACGTGATCTACCCACCTTATCTTCAGCATTCTTCTGTAGCACCACATTTCGAAAGCTTCTATTCTCTTCTTGTCCAAACTAGTTATCGTCCATGTTTCACTTCCATACATGGCTACACTCCATACAAATATTTTCAGAAACGACTTCCTGACACTTAAATCTATACTCGATGTTAACAAATTTCTCTTCTTCAGAAACGATTTCCTTGCCATTGCCAGTCTACATTTTATATCCCCTCTACTTCGACCATCATCAGTTATTTTACTCCCTAAATAGCAAAATTCCTTTACTACTTTAAGTGTCTCATTTCCTAATCTAATTCCCTCAGCATCACCCGATTTAATTTGACTACATTCCATTATCCTTGTTTTGCTTTTGTTGATGTTCATCTTATATCCTCCTTTCAAGACACTGTCCATTCCATTCAACTGCTCTTCCAAGTCCTTTGCTGTCTCTGACAGAATTACAATGACATCGGCGAACCTCAAAGTTTTTACTTCTTCTCCATGAATTTTAATACCTACTTCGAATTTTTCTTTTGTTTCCTTTACTGCTTGCTCAATATACAGATTGAATAACATCGGGGACAGGCTACAACCCTGTCTCACCCCTTTCCCAACCACTGCTTCCCTTTCATGCCCCTCGACTCTTATAACTGCCATCTGGTTCCTGCACAAATTGTAAATAGCCTTTAGTATTTTGCAGCTGTGACTTATTAAACTGATAGTTCGGTAATTTTCACATCTGTCAACACCTCCCTTCTTTGGGATTGGAATTATTACATTCTTCTTGAAGTCTGAGGGTATTTCGCCTGTCTCATACATCTTGCTCACCAGATGGTAGAGTTTTGTCATGACTGGCTCTCCCAAGGCCATCAGTAGTTCCAATGGAATGTTGTCTACTCCCGGGGCCTTGTTTTGACTCAGGTCTTTCAGTGCTCTGTCAAACTCTTCACGCAGTATCTTATCTCCCATTTCGTCTTCATCTACATCCTCTTCCATTTCCATAATATTGTCCTCAAGTACAGCGCCCTTGTATAAACCCTCTATATACTCCTTCCAACTTTCTGCCTTCCCTTCTTTGCTTAGAACTGGGTTGCCATCTGAGCTCTTGATATTCATACAAGTGGTTCTCTTCTCTCCAAAGGTCTCTTTAATTTTCCTGTAGGCAGTATGTATCTTACCCCTAGTGAGACAAGCCTCTACATCCTTACATCTGTCCTCTAGCCATAATCATGTTAAGTTTCAGATAGTATAAGTCTCAGGTCTTTATCATTGTGCTTCATAACTTGCCAAATAATGGACAATCATTTAATGCCTTGCTCAGAATGAAATAAGTCAATTTTTAATTTGGTGATGCAGTGCTCTTGTTAAATTGGAGAGAACAAACATATACACCTTCAACAAAGCTTATAAAATGTGCTGTTGCACTATCTTGATGCTGCTCACCAATATGATCTGCCTTCGTCTGACTTGCAATTAAAGCAAATGTAAATGAATAGCATTTTAGTCAAAAAAAGCGAGACTACAATATCCATACAGACCAAAGGAAATTTTGTTTAAAGAAATAATACACAGACAAAAGAACAACCAGTCCTCTTTACCTACCAAGATCAACAAGTTCTCTCCGCTTAAGAGCAGCGTGGGTACATGTCATAGCTATCACCTTTGCCTCCTTTACAAGTAGATATTTTGATCTATCCAATCCACTTCTCAACAGCTCAAATGCTCGGAATTCCTCAAGCTGTGTGAAAATCTTTTCTATGTATCTGTAACACAAATGTGCCAATATTGCCATTATATTTAAATAAATACAAAACAGTTTCGTTATACTTATGAACCTCAAGAAAATAACATCGGATTGTTATCTGAATTACATTTTGACAATCAGACCATTTTCAATAAAATAAAACTGAAAAACATAATAATTATTCTGGAGACAAGAAATAAGACAGTATAAATGAAATCAATCTAAATCTTACACTCAATATGCATAGTAAAAACACTTACTGAACAAATTTTAAAATGCTGTTGAACACATTACAGCTGCTGTGCACATTAAATTAAACCAAAACTCTATGTCCTTTGGACATGCACATCAAAAGGAACATTGCCTCATATTTTGGAATAACACAAGCACTGCAGTACTGTATTTATCTACCGACACCACACAAGTGACTTTCAAGTAAAGTGTCTCGCCTGTACAACAATGTACATAATGGATGTACGAGTACAAGTTGCAGCCACATGGTTGATGATGTATGGAAGTTTGGGTCTCGCCATGAGTAGTATTCAGATGGCCAGCTTGGGATATGCAGGAAATTCGGGTTTGAATGCCGGTCTGGCACAATTTTAATTGTCGTCAGTCCATTATACAGCTCATGGTTGTCCATATTTGCAATTGCGAATTCATTTCACGTATTTCATAATGGCTGTAGTCACCACAGTACCTCTTCCTTTGGACATGCATGCACGTTGAAATGAACATTGTGTTTTAATTCTGAATAACACAGGCACTGTAATATCAAACCTATAAAATTGTGTTCAAAACAAGTATTCCTTGTGTGCATGTGTTTGTAGGTATGTGCATCTGTTTTTTTTTTTTTACCTGAAACAACCTTCAGCAATTTCCATGTCTTCCTCATATGATCTTTGTTTGAAAAGAGGTTTTGGTGCATTGTCGAAGAAGCAATGAAAGGGAAATTCATCTTTTATTGTTTTCACAGGAACTATCTGCAGACATAAAAAACAATATAAGTTCACTATCTTGCACTTTCATGTCAACAAGCAAACATTATGTTCAAGCCTCACTCAGATCTCACTAAACAGATTCTAGTTCCCAAATACAAAGAAATATCACTATGATCTGAAAAGACAAACATTCAGTGTATTTACACTTTTGTTGCTTAAAAATTGCACCAGATTTTGAATTGCAAAAATGTCAGACAAATTTCTTCAATAAACTCACTTTCCTAAAATTCAAGAACTAACTACTCTCATCAGTACCAATTTACAACGTACAGTATATCTGAAATGCCAAAGTTTTCTACTTGAAACAATTTCTAAAAGTTTTCAGAAACATAGCAGAACGTCACAATTCATATTTCAAGGCATCAGAGCCTTGGTGAATAACACCTTGAAATACTATCTCATCAATAAAGAGCAGAAGTAAAAATTTGGGAACCTGTGAACTATAAACCGTGAGTATCTGTTTCATAAGCCAGGGGAGATTGTCAACATCATCTTCAAATGTCATCTTCCAAATGTGAAGGTAATAATCAATCAAATCATAGGTGTGTGTTTGTATAACAATAGTACCTACAACAATGGTTTTGTAAAGTATCTGATGTGCTTTTCAATCAAATATTTGCAACAATAGTCATGACACGTTTCACATCCTCTGTGATTTCAAAACTGGCTGATCCAAGCACCACTCATGCAGTAAACAAAGGAAGCCCAGTGAGATTTTATATATCTGCAGCCACTGTAAATATGTCACACTCATATTACATTCTGTGAAGTATTGTTATGTGACTAGGAGAGAGATGCATTAGTGTGAAGGTTAACTCCAAATGTTATGAATAATGAATATAAACTACTCCAACATATACGTGGTGTATACCCTGTTTCCAGGCAACCCCTATATTGACTTCTGAAGTCAAGTGGAGACCCCCCCCCCCCCCTTTTGAGTCATCAGTCTTCTGACTGATTTCATGTGGCCTGCCACGAATCCCTCTCCTGTGCCAACCTCAACTCAGAGTAGTACTTGCAACATACGTCCTCAACTATTTGCTGGGTATATTCCAATCTCTGTCTTCCCCTACAGTTTTTGCCCTCTACAGCTCCCTCTAGTACCATGGAAGTCATTCCCTGATGTTGTAACATATGTCCTATCATCCTATCCCTTCTCCTTGTCTGTGTTTTTCACATATTCCTTTCCTCTCTGATTCTATGCAGAGTGTCCTCATTCCTTACCCCGTCAGCCCACTTAATTTTCAACATTTGTCTGTAGCACTAAATCTCAAATGCTTCAATTCTCTTCTGTTCTGGTTTACCAACACTCAATGTTTCACTACCATACAATACTCTGCTCCAAATGTACAGTCTCAGAAATTTCTTCCTCAAATTAAGGCCTATGTTTGATACTAGAAGACTTGCTCTTGACCAGGAATGGCCTTCTTTTCTTGCCATTGTTAGTCTGCTTCTGGTGTCCTCCTTGCTCCATCTGTCATTGGTTATTTTGTTGCCTAGGTAGCAGAATTCCTTACCTTAATCTACTTCATGACAATCGATCCTGATGTTAAGTTTCTTGCTGTTCTCATTTCTGATACTTCTAATTGCTTTTGTCTTTTTTTTTTTATTTTTTCATTTACTCTCAGTCCATATTCTGTGCTCATTAGACTGCTCTTTCCATTCAGCAGATAATGTAATTCTTCTTCCCTTTCACTCAGGATGGCAATGTCATCAGCAAATCATATCATTGATATCCTTTCACCTTGAATTGTAATTCCACTCCTGAATCTTTCTTTTATTTCCATTATTGCTTCTTCGATGTACACTTTGAACAGTATGGGTGAATGACTAGATCCTTGTCTTACATCCTTTTTAATCGAAGCACTTCGTTCTTGGTTGTTCAGTCTCATTATTACCTCTTGGCTCTTTTACATACTGTGTACTACCCATCTCTCCCTATTGCTGACCCCTATTTTTCTCAGAATTTCGAACATCTTGCACCATTTGACATTGTCAAACGCTTTTTCCAGGTCAACAAATCCTATGAACGTGTCTTGACTTTTCCTTAGTCTTGCTTCCATTATCAACCACAACATCAGAATTACCTCTCTGGTGCCTTTACTTTTCCTAAAGCCTAATTGATCGTCATCTAAGACATCCTCAAGTTTGTTTTCCATTCTTCTGCATATGATTCTTGTCAGTAACTTGAATGCATGAGCTGTCAAACTGATTGTGCGATTATTCTTGCACCTGTCGGCTTTTGCAGTCTTTGGAATTGTGAGGATGATATTTCTATGAAAGTCAGATGGTATGTTGCCAGACTCATATATTCTACACACCAGCGTGAATAGTCGTTTTGTTGCAACTTCCGCCAATGATTTTAGAAATTCTGATGGAATATTGTCTATCCCTTCTGCTTTATTTGTTCGTAAGTCCTCCAAAGCTCTCTTAAATTCTGATTCTAATACTGGATCCCCCATCTCAACTAAATCAACTCCTGTTTCTTCTTTTATCACATCAAGCCTCACAGAGGCCTTCATTGTACTCTTTTCACCTATTGGCTCTCTCCTCTGCATTTAACAGTGGAATTCCCATTGCACTCTTAATGATACCACCCTTGCTTTTAATTTCAACAAAGTATGTTTTAACTTTCCTATGTGCTGAGTCAATGAGTCAGTCCTTATGACAATCATTTCTTTTTCAATTTCTTCACAATTTTCATGCAGCCATTTCGTCATAGCTTCCCTACTCTTCCTATTTACTTCATTTCTCAGCAACTTGTCTTTCTGTATTCCTGAATTTCCCTGGACATCTTTGCACCTCCTCCTTTCATTGATCAACTGACGTATTTCTTCTGTTACCCATGATTTCTTCGCAGTTACCTTCTTTGTGCCTATGTTTTTCTTTCCAATTTTTGTAACTGCCCTTTTTAGCGATGTCCATTCCTCTTCAACTGTACTGAGCTATTCATTATTGCTGTATCTATAGCCTTAAAGAACTTCAAGCGTATCTCATCATTCCTTAGCACTTTAGTATCCCACTTCTTTGTGTAATGATTCTTCCTGACTAATCTCTTAAATTTCAGCTTGCCCTTCATCACTACTACATTGTGATCTGTGTCTATATCTGTTCCTGGGTATTCCTTACAACTCAATATCTGATTTCGGAGTCTAGGTCTCACCATGATGTAATCTAACTGAAATCTTCCTGTATCACTCATCCTTTGCCAAGTATACCTACTCCTCTTATAATTCTTGAACAGAGTATTCACTATTACTAGCAGAAATTTATTACAGAACTCAATTAGTCTTTCTCTTCTCTCACTCCTTGTCCCAAGCCCATATTCTCCTATAACCTTTTCTTCTACCCCTTCCCCTACAACTGTATTCCAGTCCCCCTTGACTATTAGATTTTCATCTCCCTTTACGTATTGTATTACCCTTTCAATATCATCATATGCTTTCTCTATTCCTTCAGCTGCAGCTTGTGACATTGGCTTGTCTACCTGAGCTATTGTTGTCGGTGTTGGTTTGCTGTTGATTCTGATAAGAACCCTATCACTGAACTGTTTGCAGTAACACACTCTCTGCCCTACCTTCCTATTCATAACAAATCATATTCCCAGTATACCACTTTCTGTTTCTGTTTGTATTATTCTATACTCATCTGACCAGAAATCCTTGTCTTCTTTTCATTTCACCTCACTGACACCTACTATATCTAGATTGAGCCTTTGCATTTCTCTTGTCAGATTTTCTAGCATCCCTATGAAGTCCAAGCTTCTGACATTCCATGCCATGACTCTTAGAACATTATCCTTCCGTTGGTTATTCAATCTTTTTCTTATTGTCACCTCCCCCTTGGCAGTCCCCTCCCAGAGATCCGAACAGGGTCTGTTCTGGAATCTTTTGCCAATGGAGAGATCATCATGACATTTTCTCAATTACAGGCCACATGTCCTGTGGATACATGATTTGTGTCTTTAATGCAGTGGTTTCCATTGCCTTCTGCATCCTCATGCCATTGATCATTGTGGATTCTTCTGCCTTTAGAGGCAGTTTCCCACCCCAAGGACAAGAGAGTGTCCTGAACCTCTGTCTGTTCTTCTGCCCTCTTTGACAAGGCCGTTGGCAGCATGAGGGTGACTTCTTATGCTGGAAGTCCACAGAAAACTATAAAGTCCTGTTGTGCACAAACACTGAATTTATTTAGACAAACATGTTTGTAGAACAACCCATGTGAGCATTTGGGCTCTTTAGCTTTTAATAAATGACTTCCCAATTAAGAATGTTCGAATAACATCAACTTCACTTCATTGTGTTCTATGACGGTTCACAAATTCTGATACAAAATCAGATTTTTGTCTATCCCTGCCGGAATTAGTTCATAAAAACTTCATACCTGATGTGGAGTTCTACTGATAAACATGATCCAGTATACTGTTTACTGGACACTACAGATTATCTACCCTGCTATGAAATACAATATAATTTCAGTCACAAAAACAAGCAAGGTTACTCAAAAATGGAAGAGGATATATAAAATCTTTATTTAATGCTAACCACAAGATAGAAAAATGCTGTACAATGAAAAGTTCTAAGTTGACTGTACCAAATTGAGCAGTGTGTGATGCTGTGAAAATCTTAGAGCAGTTCATGACACATTTTACGTTAGACTTATAGCCTCAACAATTTTAAGCTTCCATATGGTTTCCATGAATACACACAGTACTGAGACAAGTGAAAACCACAAGGAATAATATCAGATGGTATAGGGTGACACCGAAAACAAACATGGTCTTGTAGTGAGACAAGCCTCTCATGCGTACATTCGTACATTCGCACACGCGCGCACGCACACACACACGCACACAGCAGGAACCTGCACAACCACAACAGCAAAACATAAGATGACTGCATCTAGAAATATCAACACAACACGCAGATGAAAATATATTCAGTGTCAGTGAAGTGCAGTGTACTAAAAGTAAAACACAGATGTATAAAACAACATTAGTAACGAAGTACAAAACAAAATTTATGAGTAATAACTGAAATTTAATACTGTTTAATAGCAGTAATGTAAAATATGAGAACTTTATATTATCTTTGCACACAGTTTTGTAACAAAAACCCAATTATTACAACAGCCAATGAAGATGCTTTGAAATAAAGTGAAATGTTTATGGCCTAAAAAAACTTTTATTACAGTCATAAAATACGATATACAACCCATATTACTTGTGCAGCTACGATAGCAGAGAAGACGCCTATAAACAAAAAGGTAACGTGTAAATTCCTTGAATCTGGAAGAATGTACAGAGCATAAGCAAGTAATTTTAATCTTCAAATACATTATATTAATAACCACACATTTGATGGGAGCTGCTTTTTGACAGTAATTTATATTATTGGATTAGTTCGAGAATTTGCCCATCATCAGCAGTATGTTCTGATTTTTAGCGTACGCCAAAGGTATTGTTTTGTTATAATCATATTGTGCTTGTGTGAAAGTATGTGTTTTCTACTTTAGGGGAAGGCCTTTTAGCTGGAAGCTCAAATGTATAGTAGTCTTTTCGTTGTGCCCATCTGTGACTCAACATCTCTTCTATAGGGTGAGTAGCAATCTGTCCTTTTCATAATCTTTATAGAAAGAGTAATGGTAATGGTTGATGGAATCTTTTTGCAAAGGACAATCCACCAGAAATTGTAATGTTAACAATAATTGAAATGCTGGGGGAAACTGAACATCCTCCAAGTCTTCCACTGTGAGAGACATGCTATAATTTAATGATGACATCAATCCCCTAATAAATCTTCATTAAGATTATTATCTAAATGAGTGCTTGCATATTTTCAGGAATAAACTATGAATGAAGATTGTATGGAGAACAATTTAAAGTGTTCTAGAATGGGTTTTGTAGATTTGACTTATTACTTGGCAAATCTTGTGAGGGTTTATACAGTTTTCTACTGGGTGGTAATAATAATTACTGACATCAGTTTTGTACAAGAGAGTTAGTACTATTTTGAATTTGAACAAACTATGGTTAGGTTTACATAATTTCTGTAAGGCGGAAGATTAACTTAGTATAGTAGCCAATTTAATTGCTTAACATGAATTGCCAAAGGACTTAGGATTAAGTTAGAGGTGCAACTGACTAATAGGCCCTCTTTGTAGTTTAACCAACATGTGTGAATGAACTGAAGCACTGTGCAAGTAGCTTTAAGGTTAATATGTGTTATTTTTTCCACACTTAAAAGAATTAGAAAAGGGATTATATAAATGACAACTTTAGAAAAATGACAGGACAGTCTCTGGGTAAAGCATACAAGCGCATTAGCACCAAAAAGAGAACTTCCCATTTGTTCTTTATTCTGAAAGTAATAATGCAGCAAATGATGTAGAGAACAAGGAAAACATAATTGTACCACATTGTTATATAGTTTAACTGTGACAGGTCCCTCAGTGTAGGATCTAGTTGCATTGGTATTATTTACGCTTCAATGAAGACGCAAGGAGAATAATAAATGAATATGTGAAATATTACATTCACTGCAAAGATGATATGCTGAGTTTTAGTAGACATGCACAACAAAAAGACTGTTACACACTAAGCTCTCAGCCAAAACATTCATCAGAAAAGAAAAAAACACACGCATTCACACACATAAGTGCTATCTCTGGCTGCTAAGGCCAGACTGAAAATGAGACACATCAAATGGGAGTAACAGTCTGTAGTGGAGTGGGGAGGCGGGGGGGGGGGGGGGGATACCAGGGTATAGGGAGGAAGAGGAAACAGTGTTGCCAAGTGAAGCATGCAGGGATGAAATATGGCAGACAAGGCTGCTTGGCGCAGTGTTGGGAGACTTTGGGGGAGAGAGGGAAAGTTCAAAAAGGGAGTGGAAAGGAGAGAAGTGAGACGGAGAAAAAGACTGGTGGGTGCATTGGCAAAGCGCAGTGCACAGTGAGAGTGAGGGGACATGAGTTGGGAGGAGGTGTTGGGACAGAGAGGATGGAAGATGTTGGGTGGAGGGTATCAGGACAGTAGGTCGATATGATTTAGGGCGTGGAGAATGTGTTGCAAGAATAAACACCAACTGCGCACTTCAGAAAAGCTGATGGTAGAAGGGAGGATACTGATGGCCTGAGATGTGAAGCAGTCACTGAAATAAAGTACGTTATGTTCGGCTGCCTGTTGTGCAACAGGGTGGTCCACTTTGTTCATGGCCACAATTTCATGGTGACTATTCATTCTGTTAGATAGGTGGTTGGTAGTCATGACTGATGCAGAGTTGGTACACGACATGGCTACTTTCACAAGTGCTGGATGGGTAAATTGGATAGGTCTTGCACCTGGGTCTTACACAACTGTCCCTGTGTGGCTAGGCCGTATGGGGGGGATTTTTTTTTTTTTTTTTTTGTGTGTGGAAGGGTTGGCAGCTATCGAAATGCAAGTACTGTGGACAGAGGTGTCGATGGAGCCCTAAGAGAGGTGTATATCAATGTCCAGGAAGGTTACATCCTGGTTGAGAAGGACCAAGTGAAGTGGATGGGAGTGAAGGTGCTGAGGTTGTGAAGGAAAAAAGATAGGGTGGCCCTGAGTCCAGATCATTAAGATATCATCAATGAACCTGACTGAACCACATCATGGGTTTGTGATCTTGGGAGGCTAGGAGGTTTCCTCTATGTGGACCAAAAACAGGTTGGCATAGGAAGCTATCATGCATGTGACCATGGCTGCACTGCGGATTTGTTTGTATAGCTTCCCTTCAGAGGAGAAGTAGTTGTGTGTTAGGATATAGTAACTGAGATGTATGAGGTATGATATAGTGGGTTTGGAGTCTGAAGGACTACTATCAGTGATGATGGTCTTTTATTAATTGAAGAGTGCTGAAATCTTTACCTAGCCACACCAACTGTTACACTGCGGCAGTCTGTAACCTATGACACAGGGTGACACAGAATAATTTAAAATTTCATCCATACAAACTACAGATGGTGCAACTATTGAAGGACAATGATTACCGCTTACAAATTGGATTCTGTCAACGAATGATAACAAAAATAAACAATGATGCTGAATTTATAAACAAGTTGTGGATGTCAGATGAGGCACATTTTCATCTCACAGGTTATGGGAATAAACAGAACTACCGTTACTGGACAAACACAAATCCTAATGACATTCACGAGCACCCTTTACATGCCAGTAAAATGACAGTACGGTGTAGTGTTTCATCACATGGGATTATCGGACTGTATTTTTTCGCAAATGAACAGGGAAACACAATAACTGTCAATGCCAATTGTTGCAGGGAGATGTTACAAACTTTAGTTACTCCTGCATTGAACAATTTTCCAAATGTTTGAGAAGCCTGATTTCAACAGGATGGAGTGACATCACATGGCAATAAATGGTACATGTGTGAGAATTGTTTCGCAACCGTGTGATCTCACGATTCGGTAACATTACCTGGCCCCCTAGATTGCCACATTTATCTGTTTGTGATTTTTTCTTGTGGGGCTACCTGAAGAGCAAAGTCTACATGACTTGATCAAGAGCCATGGATGAGTTAAAACACAGAATTCTGGATGCAGTTCACAGTATCCCAGCTGAGATGTTGCAGCGGTCTATGAGGAATCTCAACAGCAGATTTCACGAATGTATTTGTATAGGACGACACCATCTAAAGGATGTAATTTTTTAAATATGATGAATGCCATCTATGTTTCGTAAATGGCAAAGTTGTAAGGTTTCAATTACTATGAATACAATTTCTTTCCTTCATCACTCCTAGTTTTATTGGATTGTGGAAATGTTCCCATTTTTCTGTGTCACCCTGTATTTGCACCAGAAAGTGCAACTCAAAAGTTGTGAAACTGGTTGTGTGGCTTTATAAGTGACCTGAACAAATACAGCTACAGTGGACCATTGGACATGTCATTCAGTTTCACTTTAAAAGTTTTAACACCTGCATTTAAAAACTGTTCACTGTATGATGCATCAAGGAATCATGTATAACTATTTCGGCTGCAGTTGTCCTAGTTTTAAAATTATCTGAAGGACGATGGGAAAGGTGGTGTTAGATGGCAACAAGACCTTAGGCATGAAGGGTGTTGGTGTATAGGGAAGTGATGAGCAGGTATCCAGGAGGTAAAGGGGTGGGGACAGTGGGGAGTCAGTGAAAGAAGGGGTTGATTTCTTTGATGTGGGAAGCTAGATTTTCGACACTGCTCTCTGCAATGTATCCACCAATCTTTTCCCCTTCTCTGCTCCTCTCCTTTCTGCTCCCTTTCTTTCCCTTCCTTCCCGGCCCCACAGCCTCCCAACATCACACCAGGTAGCATGTCTGCCATGTCAAGTCTCTGCATGCTCTAACAGGCAGCACTGTTTCCTCTTCCCCTGCCTGTACCCTACTATCCCTCCCCCTTACCTGCTCTGTTATCGATTGTTGCTCATATTTGCCATGTTTCAGTTTCAGTCTGGCCTGAGCAACCAAAAATAGTGGTCATGTGTGAGTGAGAGATGTGCTTGCTTGTGTGAATGCAGGTTTGTTCCTTTCCTGATGAAGCCTTTGGCTGAAAGCTTAATGTGTAACAGCCTTTTTATTGTAACTCGTCAGGCTTTCCCGGTGAGATCTTGACATGTGGAATAATCGGGTCTACTGCCGGATGTTTGTGTCGCTCTGGCACAATATTTCGGCCATGTAACTCGTTGCCTTCTTCAGGTGCTACCTGAGACTGCCGTATTGGAGGATCTTGTCCAGTATTTATGCCCAGAGGGCGCTGGGTGCTCTATTTGCCGTCCGCCCCCGCCTGGCACTGCTTGTAATGTGTTGTCTCTTCCCCGGTGTTCCCTCGGGCGTCCGCACCCGACTTGGGCGCCATCTGTGGCAGCTCTCTGAGGTCTGTTCTGTGTCGGGCATTCCATTTGCGGTCCGCGCCATCCAGGTGCTGCTCCTGAGGTTTTTACCCCTCCCTGGTGCTCTCACGGACATCCGTGCCCGCCTCGTCCACCATCTGTGGTCGTGGCAAATGTCTGGGGCCAGACCCGCATGCGGCGTTCCGTTCGTGGTCCGCGCCCGCTTGGCGCTGCTCCCGAGGTGTTGGCACTTCCCTGGTGCTCCGACAGACGTCCACGCCTGCCTAGTCCACCATCTGCAGTTGTGGCAGCTGCCTGAGGCCCGTCTCGCGTCAGGGGCTCTGTTCGCGGTCCGTGCCCACCTGGCGCTGCTTGTAAGGTGTTGTTTCTTCCCCGGTGCTCCCTCGGACGTCCGCGCCCAACTTGGTCTCCATCTGTGGCAGCTCTCTGATGCCTGTTCTTTGTTGGGCGCTCCATTTGCGGTCCGCACCCGCCTGGTGCTGATCCTGCGGTGTTGGCACTTCCCTGGTGCTCCGACGGTCGTCCGTGCTTGACTTGTTCATCATCTGTGGTCGTGGCGGCTGTCAGAGGCCCGTCCTGCGTCGGGAGTTGTGTTCGAAGTCCGCACCCGCTTGGCGCTACTCCTGCAGTGTTACTACTTCTTGAGGAGTTTGTGGGTTCATTTCATTGAGCCCTGATAAGCTCCAGAGCCGGACTCCACGCCAAGCTGAGCTGATAACCGCTGTCTCGGTTTGTTAGGTTGTCTGTGAACTTGATCTCGATGGCCTCCATTATGACACTGTCCCAAAATCTTGGCGTCTGTGTTACAATTTTGGTGTTGTTATAGTCCATTGAGTGGCCGAGCTCCAGACAGTGCTCCGCTATGGCAGATTTTGTTGCCTGTCCGAGTCTGGTGTGCCTCTGGTGTTCTTTGCACCTGACGTCCACCATCCTGGTTGTCTGGCCAATGTATGACTTTCCACACTGGCACGGGATGTTGTAAATGCCTGGTTTACGTAGCCTCAGGTCGTCCTTTACACTCCCTAGCATGGTCACAATTTTGGAGGGTGGACAGAAGACACACTTTATAACATATTTTGAAAGAATTCTGCTGATCTTTGCAGAAACAGGTCCAGCATATGGCAGGTATGCCACCTTCTTCGCCTCCTCTTGTGTACCCTGTGGTTGACTGGTAGTACGAAGTGCCCTTTGGATGTCTGTGGAGGAGTATCCATTTCTGCTGAACACCAGCTGTAGATGTTCTATCTCTGTGGCCTGGCTGGCGCAGACCACGAACGGAATGCCCAACACAGGACAGGCCTCAGAGAGCTGCCACAGATGGCGCCCAAGTCGGGCGCGGACGTCCAAGGGAACACTGGGGAAGAGACAACACATTACAAGCAGCGCCAGGCGGGTCCAGACAGCAAAGAGAGCACCCAGCGCCCTCTGGGATAAATACTGGACAAGATCCTCCAACACGGCAGTCTCAGGTAGCACCTGAAGAAGGCAACGAGTTACATGGCCGAAGTATTATGCCAGAGCGACACAAACATCCGGCAGTGGACCCAATTATTCCACATGTCAAGATCTCGTCGGGAAAGACTGAAGAGTTACATCAGAAGACTCTACGGGGAGGAGATGTACCATAATATCAAGAAGCTGGATAAGCTTCGACAGAGGAAGGGGATGATACTGAGTTCTCTCAGTTTCCTTCTGAGATGCCGAGAGGGGGATGTAGTTCCTGTCTTCACCAGGTTCAAGCATCATGTTAACACCAGAATGCCAAACAGAATCAAACACCGAGCCAGCCTCGTGCTGGTAAGAGAAAGAGTGCGTGAGATGCGCCACCGCCTAGATGTCACGTCTAGGGATTTGCTGTATCTCCACCTTTCCATAGCAGCCACCCTGACCCGTGAAGACTGGGACCAGGTTGATGGTGCCTCCTGGTCCTTGGCGGAATGCACCATGAGGAAATCAACAGCATGTCAACAGACCAAGTTTGAGCGCCTTAACAACAAGGTACAACAGGATGGGGACACACGGACAGTGGTCAACCTGAGCGACAAGCAGCTTGATGAGGCCACCTCAAAAGCACTCAGCAAGCGCCTCAACTTTGCAGTGACACCCAGAAGCATATCTGTTGCAGCCTTCATCAGTTCGGTTGAGCAAGTCGTCAACATGCTACCTTCCAACATGTCTGAAGAGATCCGCAGTGAGACCTGCAGGGCACTCACCAGGACGAAGCCCCCCAAATCCAACATCTCGAGCCAGGAGAGGGTGGCACTCAGGCAGCTACAGGAGGATGACAGCATTGTAGTTCTGCCAGCTGATAAGGGTAACTCCACGGTCATCTTAAACAAGTTGGAGTATGATACAAAGGTGCAACAACTTCTGGAAGACACTGCTTACAAACCACTAGATGGTTACCCCACTGACAAGGTGGACAAGAAGACCCAGAAGTTGCTGAAGGAGACAGGTCTACCTGAACGGGTCACCAAGAAGCTTTATCCCAAAGCACCTATACCACCCAGACTCTATGGACTCCCCAAGGTCCATAAGGAGGGGGTCCCTCTTCGACCTATTGTCAGTAACATCGGCGCAGCGACATACCTCACTGCACAATACCTGAAGAAGATATTGTCACCATATGTGGGCAAATGTGCACACCACATTCGGAACTCGGAGGACTTCCTACAACGGCTAAGGCAGCTACACATCGTGGACTCTGACATCATGGTCAGTTTTGATGTGGTGTCGCTCTTCACACGAGTGCCACTCACCGATTCACTCAATATCATTGGAGAGAAGTTCGATGGTGTCCTGCTCGACCCGTTCAAGCATGTACTGACCTCAACATATTTTCTTTATGGGGGTCAATTTTATGAGCAAACGGAAGGAGTGGCAATGGGCAGCCCTTTATCACCAGTGGTAGCCAACCTTTTCATGGAAAGGTACGAAGAGGAGGCACTTGCACCAGCCACTTACCAACCCAAGTGCTTTCTTAGGTATGTTGATGACACTTTTGTCATTTGGCCCCATGGTAGGGAGAAGCTAAATGACTTTTTGGAACATCTAAATTCACGCCACCCAAGTATAAAATTTACTATGGAGCTAGAGAAGGATGGACAACTCCCATGACTGGATGTCCTGGTCAAGAGAAAGGCAGATGGCACTTTGGGGCACAGTGTGTATCATAAGCTCACCCACACTGACTTATACCTTCAAGCCAGTAGCTGCCACCACCCGGCACAGAAGAATGGAGTCTTGAAAACATTAGCTCACAGGGCTCGATCTCTGTCAGATACGGAAAGTCTGGCCACAGAGATAGAACATCTACAGCTGGTGTTCAGCAGAAATGGATACTCCTCCACAGACATCCAAAGGGCACTTCGTACTACCAGTCAACCACAGGAGGAGGAGGAGGAGGAGGAGGAGGAGGAGGAGGAGGAGGAGGAGGCGGCGGCGAAGAAGGTGGCATACCTGCCATATGCTGGACCTATTTCTGCAAAGATCAGCAGAATTCTTTCAAAATATGACATAAAGAGTATGTTCTGTCCGCCCTCCAAAATTGGGACCATGCTATGGAGTGTGAAAGATGACCTGGGGCTACGTAAACCAGGCATTTACAACATCCCGTGCCAGTGTGGAAAGTCATACATTGGCCAGACAACCAGGACGGTGGACGTTGTAACACCGCCGTTGTGTCCCGACCTGATCTGATCGAATAGCAGCCCAATATTTATTATTAATATGACCGTTTACCTAATGGGGCTGGTAATCAGAATTGACTGCTACGGAAGTTGTTACTTTCCAGTTCGTCCTGTTCAATACTGTGATAATGAAGTGTCTGGTAACAAGAAAAACACCAACACAGTTTCACTAATTACGAACCTGTAATCGTCTCAAAAACACAAAAAAAAAGGAGACAGCCACTGCCTTCGTCATACATATCTAATTACGGCTAATCTCAGCACAGGGTTCTTCATTTTCCATTATCGTCACACGCTAATCCATCACTGCATCCAACACTGCAATCCAACACTGCAATCCAAGGTGATGCCGGCGCAGTAGACGCGAAACCAAATATCGTCCCTAGAAATGCCACTGATTACTTTCGTAATAATACTTCTTCGCCTTCCCGGTATTCTTCTAGTACAAAGGGGTCTAACCACGGCGATGGGGACTCCCTTCTCCGTTAAAAGCCTTGTGTTTCAACAAACACCTCCACACATCTCTACCCACAACATGGCACACTCTCAACTCCACACTCACTCTCGCAACACGACACTATCGATTGTTCGCCCTAACGACCTGTGCCGAGTGCAAATTTATAGTAAGGGCCTACGGACCCCTTACAACGTCAGGTGCAAAGAACACCAGAGGCACACCAGACTTGGACAGGCAACAAAATCTGCCATAGCGGAGCACTGTCTGGAGCTCGGCCACTCAATGGACTATAACAACACCAAAATTGTGACACAGACGCCAAGATTTTGGGACAGTGTCATAATGGAGGCCATCGAGATCAAGGTTACAGACAACCTAATAAACCGAGACAGCGGTTACCAGCTCAGCTCGGTATGAAGTCCGGCTCTGGAGCTTATCAGGGCTCAACGAAATGAACCAACAAACTCCTCAAGAAGTAGTAACACTGCAGGAGCAGCGCCAGGCGGGTGCAAACTGCGAACGCAACTCCCGACGCAGGACGGGCCTCTGACAGCTGCCACGACCGCAGATGATGGACGAGCCGAGCACGGATGACCGTCAGAGCACCAGGGAAGTACCAACACCACAGGATCAGCGCCAGGCAGGCACGGACCGCGAATGGAGCGCCCAACAAAGGACAGGCCTCAGAGAGCTGCCACAGATGGAGACCAAGTCGGGTGCGGACGTCCGAGGGAGCACCGGGGAAGAAACAACACCTTACAAGCAGTGCCAGGCGGGCGCGGACCACGAACAGAGCCCCCAATGCGAGATGGGCCTCAGACAGCTGCCACAACTGCAGATGGTGGACTAGGCAGGCGCGGATGTCCGAGGGAGCACCAGGGAAGTGCCAACGCCTCGGGAGCAGCGCCAAGGGGGTGCGGACCACGAACGGAACGCCACATGCAGGTTTGGCCCCAGACAACTGCCCCGACCACAGATGGTGGACGAGCCGGGCGCGGACATCTGTGGGAGCACCAGTGAGGGGTAAAAACCTCAGGAGCAGCACCTGGCGGGCGCGGACCGCGAACAGATCATCCGACACAGGACAGGCCTCAGAGAGCTGCCACAGATGGCGCCCAAGTCGGGCGCGGACGTCCCAAGGAACACCGGGGAAGAGACAACACATTACAAGCAGCGTCAGGCGGGCGCGGACGGCAAAGAGAGCACCCAGCGCCCTCTGGGCATAAATACTGGACAAGATCCTCCAACATGGCAGTCTCAGGTAGCACCTGAAGAAGGCAACGAGTTACGTGGCCGAAATATTGTGCCAGAGTGACACAAACATCCGGCAGTAGACCCGATTATTCCACAAGCCTTTTTATTGTTCCTGTCTGCAACTCAATATGTCACCTACATGGTGAGTAGCATTCTATTCTTTCCATAAACGTTGATATCCCAACCTGGATTTTCCATCATTTGATTTTGCCTCATGGCTTTTCTTCCATCCCACGACCCTGTGATTTTTTCCTTTGCACTGACATCCAAAATATTATTCTCCTCAATGTTTGTTTTTCTTCTTCTTTCCTGTGTTTTTTCATCGCCTTCCAAACCACATATGCTCTAACTTCTGAGTAACACTGTATCAATGGTCCCATCTACGCACAACATATGACTACATGACTGTGTGGATTGGTGGTGCAGCTTCTCATGACACAAATTCTTCTCCCCAATAACTTTAATTGTTTCTAGAGATCAGATTCCCTCCGTCTCCCTCGCGTCTAATTTACTTGCTTACCAGTGCCACACAAAACTGTGAACCTTGATCTAACCAGTCCCCCCCCCCTCCCCCCCCCCCCTCTTCCTTTACCCCAACATGCACATATTCCCGTATCTCATTCTTTCGATTCTTGTTTCCACATTTCTGAACTTTTTATATATTTATTTGTGCATATTTTTATGTGTTTTCACTACATTTGTGCATTTTTACATATTTGTACATATTATTACATATTTTTGTGTGTCTGTGAATATTTTTAAGTGTCCTTTTCTGTCAAGCGGCTCCCTTCACAAGCACACAATGCCTTCGCTTATCCAGTTCCCACGTCATTTCTGTTTCCCCAATGGTATCCTTGCCGCAGTGGACCGCTACTCCATTTTTCTACACCAGTTCAAAAAGTATCCCTTTCTCTGGTTAAAACCCAGTCCCATGTCCTGTTCCTTTGTGACCTTCATCTTTTCAGATTCCATCAGTCGCTGTCCTTCACAAAGCTGCTACTGCAAAAACGCATCTCCATGGCACATAACAACCCAGAATTACCTCTACTCCCTTTGCAAGGGCAGTTTCCTAGGCCAACATGTTTCTGATCTGTCTAGAGGAAACCTTCTTAGGATCCCATAGCCTCAAACCTCTGATTTGGTTCACATTCCACTTCACTTGGTCCTTCTCAAACCAGCATGCCAACTTCCTGGACATTCATCTCTTCCTCTCTGAGGGCTCCATCCACACCTCTGTCCACATTAAACCCACCAGCCACCAACAATACCTGCATTTCAACAGTTGCCATCCCTCCCATACAGCCTAGCCACCTAAGCATGACACATCTGCAGTGATAGTAGCTTCCTTGTCCAGTATGCTGAAGGTCTCACAAAGGCCTTCAAAGACTTGCACTATCTCCCAAACCTAGTTCACAAACAGATTTCCCATTCCATATCTCCCACACACCCCAAATCCTTCCACCATCCCCTAGAACCAGCTACAAAGGAGTGCCGCACTGCCCCTTTGCCAGTCGCCTACTATCAACCCAGGCTGGAACAACTGAACCACCTCCTTCGTCAGGGCTTTGATTATCTATCATCATGCCCTGATAAGAGGGACATCCTATCCAAGATCCTTCCCATCCTTCTTAAGGTGGTCACCTAACAGACCTTCATAACATCGGTGTCCATCCATATGCCACTCCCAATCCAAAACGCTTTCCACTGGGATCTTATCACTGTGGAAGACCCAGGTGTAAGACTTTCCCAAACCACCCACCCAGCACCACCAATCCTGTCACAGGCTTGTCCTACCCTTCAAAGGCTGGTCCATGTGTGAAAGAGCCATATTGTGTACCAGCTCTGCTACAATCAATGCTCAGCTTTTTATATTGGTGTGACATCTACTACCTATCCACCAGGATGAATGGCCACTGCCAAACTGTGGCCAAGACCAAAGTGGACCACCCTGTTGCACAACATGCAGATAAACATAACATGCTTGATTTCAATGGCTGCTTCACAACCTTGGACATTAGTATCCTTCCCTCCACCATCAGCTTTTCTATGAGCACAGCTGGGGTAATTCTTACAACACGTTCTCCGCTCTTTAAATATCTCGGCCTAAACATATGACAACTTGCTGTCCCCACATCCTCCACCCAACAGCTTCCACCCCCCTGCCCCATCACCTCTATCCAATTCACGTCCCCTCACCCTCACTGTGCACTTTTCTTTGTGAATGCACCCACTGATCTTTTCCCCTTCTCTGCTTCTCTCCTTTCCATTCCATTTTTATCCCTTCCCTCTCTCCCCCACAGCCTCCTGACACTGCATCAGGCAGCCATGTCTGCCACCTCTCATCCCTGCATGTTATGTCAGGCAGCACTGTTTCCTCTCCACCCTGTTGTATCCTGGTATCCCTCCCTGTCCCTATTCACTAGAGATTGTTGCTCCTGTTCGACGTGCTTCAGTTTCAAACTGACCTGAGCAGCCAGAGATGGCAGTCATTTGTGTGTCTGTAATCTACTAAGTGGAATGGGTGGTTTGAGTGAGTTGTTAACATAAGTTTAGTATACTTCTCTAGAATATAAAGTTCTTAAAATTGAGAAAACATAGGCCTGAATTATTGCTACTGCTGATTCTAGAATTAATAGAAGTATTTGTCCAATAATTAATAGTGAAATTAAGTTTATTGCTATAGATGGTCCTGTATTTCCTAGTAACGTTAAGGCTTAGGCTGAGAGCTTAATGTGTAACAGTCTCTTCATTGTGCCTGCCTGCAACTCAATGTGTCATCTTTACAGTGAGTAACAATCTATCCTTTGCATAACAGTTGATATTCCAACCTGGATTTTCCTTTGTTTAAAATGTTGTATTACAACAGATGTTTCCAATATAAGGAAATATTATTACATTAACAAAACTGATTGAATTAATAGAACTCTTTTATTGAAGCCTATGTCACAATGTGACTTTGGAAGTGAGAGAGAAAAAACGATATGATAATGATAATACAAAAGAAAAAATGTATGTACTTACCCAATATAAATGTAGCTTGTAGATTTTAAGAAGTACAGAATAACAGCTGAATCTTTTAACATAGGTCACTAATTATTGGAAAAAAAAACCAAACAAATATGAATATGTTCAAATATATGACTGGAAAAGTTAATTTCTATAATGTCATATTTAATGTTTGAATTATAACCCAGTGATAGTGGGCATGCATGTGTGAGTTTTTATGTGAATGTGTGTGTGTGTTTTGTGTAAGAATATGGAAATTCTTGGAGGGAGCAATATATAAAATATGGGAAAAGCAACCCCTCACTTATAACAAATCACTGTGTGGAGCTTTGAAGCACATAACAGAAAACAGCATTCACACTAGCTGTCAAGCATTAGCTCTTTTTCTAGCAGCAGCACACACATTCACACACACAATCACGCAGGCACCCAAATGCACACTCCCATGGCCACAGTAAAACTTGTTCAAAAGCTAGTGTGAATGTTGTTTTCTGTTGTGTGTTTCTGTACTCCACACATCAATCCACTATAAGTGAGTGAGTGTGGGTTTTCTACTTATGAAGAACTTTGTCCAAAAGCTGAAATATTTCTAGCATTTTCTTTCTTTCTTTCTTTCTTTCTTTTCTTTAGTCTTTCCCCTTTCTTTTGTCATAGTGCCAGTCTCTACCTTAATGTTTCCTCAATGTGGTGAGTAACAATCTATCCTTTCAATACTGTTGAAAATTAAGTATAGCTTTAGAAAGCTCTGTTAATGAAATTTTCATAGTTCTTGTTAAGGTGTCATGACAAACATATCATTCCAACATTTGTGTCACATCAACATCTCTGCAGCCAACTCCAGGAAACACACTCGTCTTACAATGGTCAGGGGGATGATACGCTGAACCTGCCAGATGCTGAACACCTTGCAAGATAACTTCTTTCCATGCACATGGAGCTGTCATCCCACACACCTAGGACTGGACAGATGGCATGTCCTGGGTCAAGGCTGGTGCTCAATGTAATATCTGCATAATATGAAAAATGTACAAAATTAAGTGCCCCTTGAATAAGCAACCAAAGGAAATATACAGCTGCAAAGCTTTGTTATCAGTCTAACTGACCAGGAACTGGAAGAAGAATTTAACTTTCCTCCTACCCCATGAGCCTTACTATTGTTAGCATAAACTGTTGCTATAGAAACAGTGGAAGAAGTCATAGAGACACTTGACAGATTTAGATGATGACTAAACTCCCTAAGCTTAACATTTCCAGGAACAAGATAGCAGCACTTATGCTCTCTGAGAAGACAATAAAGTTTTGATCCTTCCAGTTGACAAGAACAACGCTATGATTGTTGTCTAGCATTCTGGTTACATCTGGAACCTGTGTAACCTAAATGACAGCGCCTCCAATATGATTTACACCAATCCCACACAACAGATTTGCAGAAAGATAGCAGCTTTTCCAATCTCTTCTACACAATCTGAAAATATAATTGAGAGTTCAATTAAATGATATGATTCCATCAAGATTATGTGAACCCCTAAAGATACAGAAGAATGGAATATCAATGAGATCCATAGTCATCAACCTGCCCAAATACCTCACAACAGTTCTCAACCCAGCTATTAGGAAATGTGAACACACACACAAAACTCCGCTTATTTTATAAAATCTTTGAAAGGATCTGTCTGTGGGACAGAGATGATATGATCAGTTTTGATGGCACATGCCTGTGCTAGTGGCAGACTTGGACCAGCTGATCACCCAGAAGATTGATATGTCCATAAATGAATATTTCACATAAGTGCTTACACTCATCTATTTTTTATTCAATGCAGAGTCCTCCAACTAAAATGACAGTGTAGCTATGGGCAGCTTTTTGTCACCTGTGGTTGCCAATCTGTCCATGGAACAGTTCAAGGAGATTGCTCTAAACTTCTCATCACTGAAAGTAACCATTTTCTTTTTCTTTTCAAATGGATAGAAAATAACTTTGTTGTGTGACCACATGGCCATGTGGAACTAAATAACTTTTTGGATCATCTTCACTTGGAACATTAGTTGCCCCAAGGTATGTGAAAATGATACACAACTATCTCTTCTGGATATTCTAGTGAAGCAAAAGAGTGACAAATCACACACACTCATATACATCTACATGGATCCTGTTGTTACCATTCAGTCATGTATTTGGCAAGCTCATTAACGGAGTTCATGACAAGGAGTCTCCAGCATGAGTTAAAACATCTAGAAACTGTGTTTGAGACGAATGGGTACAGTAATTACCAGATAATCCATCCCATTTACATCTACATGTATGTGATTACTCTGTTATTCACAATAAAGTGCCTGGCACAGCGTTCAATGAATCACCTTCAAGCTGTCTCTCTACCATTCCATCCCAGAAAGTCATGTGGGAAAAACAAGCACTTAAATTTATCTGTGCGAGCCCTGATTTCTCTTATTTTATCGTGATTATCATTTCTCCCTATGTAAGTAGGCACCAACATAACGTTTTTGCAATCAGAGGAGAAAACTGGCAATTGACATTTCATGAGAAGATCACGTCGCAATGAAAAATGCCTTTGTTTTAATGATTGGCACTCCATATACAAGTATCACGTCTGTAGCACTACCTCTCCTATTTCGCGATATTACAAAATGAGCTGCCCTGTTTTGACCTTTTTCAATGTCACGCGTCAGTCCCACCTGATGTGGATTAGAATGTGCTATTAAATAATTCGCATCAGGTAGTCATACCTCAACGGAATATGCACAAATCACGGAAGATGTGCAGATACTTTTTACAAATGGGAAAAAATACCAACTTCCAACTGTGACTGTGGAGCCAACAGACTGACCATCCAGTACATCATTCAAGAGTGCGATTGAAGAGCATACAGTGGCAAGTGCAAATTCAGTGCGGGAAAAATATATCTAAAAACAAAGATGATGTAACTTACCAAACGAAAGCATTGGTATGTTGATAGAGACAATAACAAACACAAACACACACACAAATGTCAAGCTTTCGCAACCCACGGTTGCTTCATCAGTTAAGAGGGAAGGACAGGGAAAGGCGAAAGGATGTGGGTTTTAAGGGAGACCCACATCCTTTCGTCTTTCCCTGTCCTTCCATCTTAACTGATGAAGCAACCGTGGGTTGCGAAAGCTTGAAATTTGTGTGTGTGTTTGTTATTGTCTCTATCAATGTACCAACGCTTTTGTTTGGTAAGTTACATCATCTTTATTTTTATATACATATATTTTTTTGGGATATGTGTGTGTGTGCGAGTGTATACCTGTCCTTTTTTTCCCCCTAAGGTAAGTCTTTCTGCTCCCGGGATTGGAATGACTCCTTACCCTCTCCCTTAAAACCCACATCCTTTCGTCTTTCCCTCTCCTTCCCTCTTTCCTGACGAAGCAACCATTGGTTGTGAAAGCTTGAATTTTGTGTGTATGTTTGTGTTTGTTTGTGCGTCTATCGACCTGCCAGCACTTTTGTTTGGTAAGTCACATCATCTGTGTTTTTAGATATATTTTTCCCACGTGGAATGTTTCCCTCTATTATATTTATATATACAAACATTTGTAAGAAGCATAAAATGATGTGCATTGACACACGCTATATAAATAAATACCTGACGCAGATCCCACACCACACTGCAATATTCCAGGATAGGGTGGACAAGTGTGGTGTAAGCAGTCTCTTTAGTAGACTTGTTACACACTTCAAAGTGTTCTGCCATTGAATCACAGTCTTTGGTTTGCTCTACACACAGCATTATCTATGTGACGATTCCAATTTAGGTTATTTGTAATTGTAATCACTAAATGTTCAGTTGGATTTACAGCCTTCAGGTTTGTGTGACTTACCGAGTAATTGAATTTTAGTGGATTTCTTTTAGTACTCATGTCAATAACTTTGCACTTTTCTTTATTAAGGGTCAATTGCCCCTTATTGTGCCGTATGGATATCTTATCTAAATCTTCTGGAATTCGTTTTGGTCATCTGATGACTTTACAAGATGTTAAATGACATCTTCATCTGCAAACAATCTAAGAGGGCTACTCAGATTGTCTCCTAAGTTGATCAGAAACAACAGAGGGCCTATAACACTTCCTTGGGGAATGCCGGATATTATTTCAGTTTTACTTGATGACTTTCTGTCTATTACTATGAACTGTGACCTTTCTGCCAGGAAATCAAGAATCCAGTTGCACAACTGAGGCAATATTCCATAGGCATGCTGTTTGGTTAGGAGATGCTTTTGAGGAAGGGCGTCGAAAGTCTTCTGGAAATATAAAACTATGGAATCAATTTGACATCCCCTGTCAATAGCACTCATTACTCCATGAGTATAAAGAGCTAGTTGTGTTTCACAAGAACAATATTTTCTGAATCTGTGCTGGCTATATGTCAATAAATCATTTCCTTCGAGGTAATTCATGATGTTCGAGCACAGTACTGCAAGTTGACGTTAGTGATATGGGCCTGTAATTCAGCAGATTACTCCTATTTCCCTTTTTTGGTATTGGTGTGACTTGAGAAATTTTCCAGTTGTTAGGTACGGATCTTTCTATGAGCGAGCAGTTGTATATAATTGCTAAATATGGAGCTATTGTATCAGCATACTCCGAAAGGAACCTGACTGGTATACAATCTGGACTGGAGGTCTTGCCTTTATTAAGTGATTTAAGCTGCTTTGCTATACCAAGGGTATCTACTTCTATGTTTCTCATCTTGGCAGTTGTTCTTGATTGGAATTCAGGAACATTTACTTCATTGTCTTTGGTGGAGGAGTTTCAGAAAACCGTGTTTAACAACTCTGCTTTAGTGGCACTGTCATCAGTGACTTCACTGTTGTTATCGTGCTGTGAAGACACAATTGTGTCTTGCCACTGGTGTGCTTTATTTATGACCAGAATCTCTTTGGGTTTTCTGCAATATTCGGAGACAGAGTTTCATTGGGGAAATGATTAACACTATCTCACATTGAGGTATGCGCTAATTTTGAACTTCTGCTAAACATTGCCAATCTTGGGGATTTTGTGTTCTTTTTTCGTTGCTTCTGCAACAGCGATCTGACCCGTTTTGTGTACCATGGGGGATCAGTACCATCACTCATTAATTTATGTGGTATATATCTCTCAATTTCCGCCGATACAATCTCTTTGAAATCATTCCACATCTTTTCTACACTTACATGATAAGATCAGAAGGAGTGGAGACTGTCTCTTAAAAAGCATTAAGAGCATTTTTATCAGCTTTATTTTTTTTAAATCGATGTGCTTTGCATTTCATTTTGATGGCTGTGGATGTTACTGTATTCAGCCTAGCAGCAACTGCCTCGTAGTCACTAATACCTGTATCCATCGTGATACTATTTGTTCACGATTATTTGTTGCTAAGAGGTCACGTATGCTTTCAAAACCATTTATGCTTCAAGTGGGCTGATGAATTAATGTTCAAAATAATTTTCTGAGAAAGCATTCAGTACAATTTTGGACGATATTTTATGCCTGCCTCCGGCTATAAACATATAATTTTCCCAGCGTATTGAGGGCACATTGAAGACACCACTGACTACAATTGTGTGAGTGGGTGACTGGGGTACCTATCTGAAATGAGACTCAAGGTTTCCTTGACCTGTTGAGCAACTATATCTTCTGAGTCAGGGGGGAGGGGGTCAATAAAATGAACCAATTAATAGTTAAGTCCGATTGTCAAGTACAACCTCTACCCACACTATTTCGCAGGAACTATCTACTTCAGTTTCACTACAAGGTAAACTACTTTTAACAGCAAAAAATATTCCGCCACCATCTGTATTTTATCCATCCTTTCTGAACACTGTTAGGCTGCTTGAAAAAATTTCGGCTGAACTTATTTCCAGCTTTAGCCAGCTTTCCGTACCTATAAGTATTTGAGCTTCAGTGCTTTCTATTAGGGCTTGGAGCTCTGGTTCTTTCCCAACACAGCTATGACAATTTACAACTACAATACTGATTATTGCTGCAGCTACCTTACTGTGATTTACCTGCCCCCTTTTAGACGGCTGCCCTTTCTGTGGTTTCCTGAGACCCTCTCGTACTAAGCATCAAACAGATGATTTAGTACAAGAAGAACCACATGCCATGACACTATTTTCTACCTTATGCTGGGCCAATACAGGGAAGAACTGGCCACATTTTAATTCTAGAGAACAGTAATATGAAAAGCCCCCCTCCTCCCCTCACCCCTACTTCCTGTCAAAAAAGCAACATATGAAAGTGATACATCAAGTTTACAGAAAGCACAAATGGAAAACAATAATAAAATTAATACAATGCAGTAACTGTGTTTTGTTTAAATAGAAGGTCCTTGAGAATATTACTTCTCATATTTGACAAATATAAGCCTCTCCAACAACAAATTCTTTGTAATAGAATCTCGCCCTTTCTCAACACAGATTTCAACAATACAATCTCTCTCTATTATTATGTGTCAAGACAGCCAGTGAAACAGTACATACCTCAAATAATAACTCCCTACTACAACATCACATTTATGCCTAATGCTTAGTGATCTCAGGAAAAAAAAAATCTTACTTTGCCAGAAGGTGGTCGAACTCTACTCTGAAAACGCTCCCAGCGAGCCAGTATTTGGTACAAGAAGAAATGGCCAGCTGTCTCACAGGTGTAAGCAACATCTCCCGAAACCTGGAGACTTTCCTGCAAACGCTGAACCTCCATTAGTAAGTCCAATCTCTTTGCTAGAACATAATTTACTCGCCCGTACCTGTATTGTGAAATTAAATTACAGAGTATAAGTACAAGTAATGACAAGTCAGGAGGCTGGAACTATATCAAATAAGACTCACAGAATTTATAATCATATACAAATCCATACAAATATTAGAACCATTTAACAATAAATACAAGAGATCAATTCACCAATACGAAACATGGAAAAATTGTGCATAAAATTCATGTACATCAAGCATAGTATTAACACAACTTCAGATAGTACTGAGAGTCAAGTTGATTCTTCACAATTTATCATAAGAACATATTAATTCACGAAACTGGACAGACTGCAAATGCATCATATTCCAATGAACTAATAAGTAATTAATTATACTGATCAGTATTACATAACTTTTATTTAGCAACTGACCTACTGAAATCCTTCTCTGTTTCCAGTGCTTCTTCTCCATGTCCTAGACGTAGAAGATGGCGTTCATCAATATCAAGAGCCATGATCTTTTCAAACAGTTGGTTCAAGGCTTGATTTGAGTGTGTTACTATGAGAGTGCGCTGATTTGGAAAGTTGTGATACAGATTGGAGATGATCTGCACGGCAACATCTGTTTTACCAGTTCCTGGGGGTCCAACAACTAATGTCAGTCCTGGCTGCATTCCTGCTCTAATAGCCTCTATTTGTGTTGGTGTGAATGGAATACTATTCCTGTATTAGAAACACAAATGCTGTAAATGAAATGAAAGCTCTCGAAACAAACATTGCAGTTAACAGAATATAAGATAAGAATAAAAAGGGATTTTATAGTATTAATTATAATAACCTCATAGTATAGTAATGTATGCAACTAGGTCACAAAACACAAACACCCCAATCCGATGTAACTTAATTAATGCATCTGCAAACCAAATTAAGTATTTCTCCAATCATCTACACTAGAACAAGGCAACCTTTAGGTACATTCAGAGGTGCAAGCTACAACTAATGTTTGCAAAATGAATGTGCCATTGTTTTTGTAAAGAAAATGTACAATAACACTGGATGTTATTGATCCTGGTAGGGAGGTGGGACGCTGACAAGCCAAAACAGATATACTACACAATGAAACAGAGAGATGTAGGGAGGGGCGATCATACTTGACATTTTATGAAGTGCTGAAAAATAAATTTAAAACAGCCAAAAAAAGTAAACCACTTCCTAGAACCTTCACAGTAGTCAATGATAGTGGGAAATAAATAAGAGGGTAATCCCAAAACTAAGGTCTCCTACTTTTTAGTAAGTACATAGACCTGTTTATTTCTACAATGGTTTACATCAGTTTACAGCTTGAACATTTAGCTAGTTTTCGACATAATCACCATTTCTGTCAGTGCGTTTTTGTAGACACTCTGGCAGTTTTTGTATGCCCATGTCCCAGCTCGCCGCCATGTTGTTCAGAAAGTTATGAACCTCTTCTTTCACCTCATCGTAGGAACTGAATCGCTTTCTTAGGGAATGGTGATAGTCTCTGGGCACCAAGGCAGGACTATAGGGTGGGCGGGGTTGCAGGAGAGCAACGGTTTGCCAAGTGATGTGTGGGCGAGCGTTATTATGGAGAATGTGTACACCCTTGCTCAACATTCCTCTTCTCTGGCTCTGAATTGCCTGTTTGAGTTTTTTCAGAGTCTCACAGTACCTGTCAGTGTTAATTGTGGTCCCAGTGGGCATAAAGTTGGCCAACAATACCCCTTTCCGATCCCAAAAAATGGGTGTCATGACTTTACCAGCAGACTGTGTTTGTTTGAATTTCCGCAGTTTTGGTGAAGAAGGATGCCGCCACTGGCACGATTGTTGCTTGGTCTCAGGTGTAAAGTGGTATGCCCAGGTTTCGTCACCTGTGACAATTAAGTCCAGAAAGTTGTCCTGTTTGGCTGCAAGGTGGTGAAGAAATACGCGTGAAGCATCAACTCGTTGCCGCATTTGGTCCTCAGTCAGCATGCGTGGCACCCATTTTGCGCACACCTTCCGGTAGTTCAATATTTCCATTAAAAGTCTGTGAGTGGTGCTTCAGGAAACCTCAGGAACCAACGTGCAGAGATCATCCAGGGTGATTCGCCGATCTACATGCGTGCTTTGCTCAACCTTCAACACTGTCTCCTCAAAAATTGATGGTCTCCTGCTCCTTTGCTCATCATGAATTTTGGTCCGACTAGCTGCAAACTCTCTACACACTTACGAACGATTCTGACATCCATGCATGACTCACCATACACTTCCGTCAACTGGTAATGGATTTCAATTGGCACAGTGCCCTTTGCATTAAAAAACCAAATAACTGTGCGCAGTTCGCACTTGGCCTAACGTCCAACAAGAGTGCCATTCTCAACAGCTGCCAAGCCAAGACTGAGCACCTCAGTGTGGCATGCGCATGTTTACACACAACATGTGAAGCACTCTTCATAGCAGTGTGACCAACTGCCACACAAACAGAGTTCTGTACTTATTCTCCTGTTTAACAAACATGTGTTACAGGTTGAAACAAACTTAAACCTGGTCAGTAGTGCAAAGTAATGGTAATGATCTTACTAACTCAAAAATGTAGTTATACACAGTACACATACTGAAAAATAGTCACCAAAACTGTTGGTACATTTATCGCATTGCAACACTAACTGGTCGATTCCATCCTCAAAGAAGCTAGTAAGCGGCTGTCGGATCCAGGCTTGGACCCAGTCACACACTTGGTCATCCACTGCGAATCAATGTCCGCAAATAGCTTGTTGTAGAGGTCCAAACACATGAAAGTCACACGGTGAAAGGAAGGGACTGTATGGTGGATGTTCCGCAACCACTTCCAGTGTGATGACACAATGAGCCTGTCCAGGGCGAGCATCATCTTCCAGTGACTCGCACCCCTCAAGGGATCATTTGCACCATTCCACAACAGACTGTACTCACTGTACACAGCCTCCATCCATCAATACATTCCACATCCTCCAACTCCTCCACCACCAAAAATCGAATCACTTCTTGTTGTTCCTGCTTACTCACCTGCATGTTCGGTAGTGGACAATAGCTTGTGTGACCACCTTCTCTTTGGTGTGAAACCACACTGGCGCTATGCAACATCAAATGGTGCGCACCTGTCAGTCTCTCTAACAATAGATGGCACGACCATACCCGCAGTTAAGTGGTGCCACTTTATGTGTAAGGCAAAGGTAGACACACTGACCAGGTTTCATTTGAATGAACCTCATACATCTCCACAATGAAATCGAAGGACCGAGGAAACTGTGTTGTGCTCCATGATGTGTGGATCAACCTCTAACTGGCTGGAACATTTGAAGCTTGAGGTGTTGGATGGGCATGATTCCACAGAACCTTGCACTACCAGAGCTGACTTGTCTAAGGCACTACACTGCCAAGCTGTCAATGGCTCAAGTATCATTTCAAACTTGTTAGGGTCATGGTAATCTCTAAAGCTGCTGGCTTAACACAAAGCTCTATTATGGGGTGATCCTTTGTGCATGTGCCAGCTCACAGAGTGGCAGATTGTTAATGACTGATAATTAAGCATAATCATTGTTGATAACAACAAAATTGCAGTTTTCTTTAGTGCCTGTGTAATAAACAAAGTATGCCTCCAATCACAAATGGCAGCAGCTGAATTGATAGCATTTACAGCAATGGCACCAATTTGCATCTTTATTCACGTATTATTGCACCAAGGTGATTCACCAAAACTTCAACACAAGTAAGCTAATATAATTCTTGATTTTGAACTTTTGGGTTCCACACAGAACAAGCCAGACAAAAGTTTAATGGACAATAATTCTTTTTAGTGCCCATAGCACATGAACATTTGATAATATGGAATTCCTATGACATACATTATGTGGGGGAGTAATCAGTGCTTCCCCCCTCCCTCCCCCCCAAAAAAGGCGTCTCAATTTATAAGGCCAAATACACACATTCCTTACAGCAAAAACTGCCATACCAAATGCCTGACTGCAGCTGTGGACTAGTGAACTGTGCTCATCTAATATCGTTAGCAGGGTGAGTTTGGGACTAAATATTAAAAGAGAGATTCTTGTAAAACGGAGGAGTACAATATTAATATTTACAAGTTACAAAATGCTGTGCACATCAAACATAAGAAATAAGACACTTATTTCAGTTTCTTAGTATATGATTTGGGGATGAAGGGAGATTGAGCATAACAACAGGGAACCTAGGCGGAAACGATCTAAACCAGCTGCTTTTCGTGGTAAACTGCCATAGCATTGTTTTCTGAGCTTTTGTAGTTGGCACACGATTTCAAAGAGTCCTGTAATGGTCCCTTGACTGAATACACTTTCTGATTTGCGCGATGAATTGTTTCAACAAAGGGAGTACAATCAGTCCTCAAAAGGACCAGATATAGATTTGGCATATGGGTGGTGGAGTCATCGCCTCTACAGGTGGGTGACAGTATTACAACCTAGCCATGGCCTGTGAGCAGTAGAGGACTAGTCAGTTGGAGAAACCAGCCTGGTGTATTCAATAGGCTTGCAGGCTGGGAAAGGCTGACAGTCCAGCAACCAATTAACATGTCTGAGGCAGGCCAATGTGTCAATGCCAGGCTGGGGTGGGACGTCCCAGACTGAAATCTACGATAGACATCCAAATTCAAGCAGATTTGTAATAACAGAGGACTTTTATCATAAGCATACCTGATTAAATTGTCAGAAATGAACTCTAAGAGTAATAATAGCAGAAATATAAAACTGAGATTAATCCTTTACTTGCACAACACTAACTCTGATCTCATACACAAAGGTTTCCATTAGACTCTTATAACTGGGTTAAAATATTTCATGTATAAATAAAAGTACTCGGATACATTCCAGGGAGAATACTGCATCTGCAACAGTCTGAGTACAGCTGCTCAGCTTTACTGCAGCAATAAGGAAGATGCCACACCACATGTCAACTAAACCCATACCTGGTATAGGGATACATTGTCTAATTCATTAACAGTGTTCATTTTGATATGAGTGAAGGTTGTATAATTTCTCAGAACATTATTTTCTGAAATCTTTCATATGGTGAACCAACTGTACTATACATGCCATTAAGTTATGGTGTGCTTAGACAGTAGTAGAGGATGTCTCAAGGAATGACTTCACAACTGCGGACTAATTTTCAAATGACGGGAGACATCTGAAGATGGCCATGACAGTACTGTGAGTGAGTAACAATAGCAAGATAAAACTTTTAGCTCTTTACAATTGGTACAGTAATATGCATTAGAATGAAGCTCAATAGCAACAAGCCATTATTTACACTGATTAAAGCCACTAAATTATGTGTAACTTTAATCACTGCATTCCCCATGACTCTCCTTTTTCATTTGCGAATAATCTTTTGTTTAACGTACATGTTTGTATATTTTGGCTATGTGGGGAGTAAATACAAATTCTGAAGGGGTCTTTTCCCCTCCTCCTTCCCCAATATAATAGCATGGATTTAGACACTTATAATGTATATCATAAAGCGGAGTTGCTGAGTCGCAGATAGGCACAACAAAAAGACTGTCATCATTTTTTTGGCTTCAGTGTATACATTACAATAGCTTGCTTGATATAATCTATTATTGATTTTTTTTCCATGCGAGTTACACCAAAAGTGCACATCATGAGTGATTTTGCAAATTTTGTTATTCTTCATAGTAAGTGAGCTAGTTCAGCTCACTATATGCCAGTAGAAGTCTATTTACTTTATGCCTTCTCTCAATGTTATCAATATCAATTACCTAAGGAGGGCAGTATGAATTATTGTACTTGAGCTATGCACGAGAGGTATGTTATCAGCACTGTGCAAGGTACTTCCCTCCACACCACTACTCACTCATGCTTCTTACCTTCTCACAACAATCGCCCCTGAGGTGAACTCAATATGATATTTACAGAATGTACACCATTATTATATTACAAGTGAAAAATTTTAACAAATGTCAGGAGGGCATTGCTTTACAGAACTGCATTCTAATTATGGCAAACAACGTCACTAAAGCATTTCTTTCCTGCATTTATATTACAAAGTTGGTTGACACTACAACACTTTTCATTATCATCAACAATGGAAGCCAGTTAAATTCTTTACACCTGGGAGCAAATGAACACAGGTACCTTATACATTTCTGTTGAATTATAAAGTTTAGTTACGGCACCTACTACAACTGCAAGAAAGAAAAGAAGAGATCTTTTGACAAAATGGGGTTGAGGAAAGGGAATTTCTAAGGACAGATGGTGTTGTCATTTATTGTGACTGTCTCAGCAAGGATGTAAGAAGTTGTGCATTTTTATTGTCGTCGTCTTCAGTCCCCAGACTGGTCTGACGCAACTCTCCATGCTATTCTATACTGTGTGAGCCGCTTCATCTCCAAATAACTACTGCAACCTATATCCTTCTGAATCTGCTTACTGTATTTGTCTCTTGGTCTCTGTCTATGGTTTTTAACCCTCACACTTCTCTCTAACACTAAAGTGGCAAATTGGCGATCCCTTCATGCCTCATATTGTGCCCTATCAATCAATTAGATTAGATTTACTTTCATTCCAATTGATCTATAGTAGGAGGTCCTCCAGGATATAGAACATGTCAGAATTCTTCTTTTGGTCAAGTTGTGCCACAAATTTTGTGTCTCCCCAACTCTGTTCAGTACCTCCTCATTTCTTATGTGATTGACTTATCTAATTTTCAACATTTTTTCTTTAGAACCACATTTCGAAAGCTTATATTCTCTTTTTGTCTCGACTGTATATCGTCCATGTTTCACTTTCACACACAGCTACATTCCACACAAATAATTTCAGAAATGACTTCCTAACACATATATTCAACGGCAAATTTCTCTTCTTCAGGCATGCTTTCCTTGCCATTGCCAATCTACATTTTATATCCTCTTTACTTCGGCCATCAGCACTTATTATGCCGCCCAAAAAGCAAAACTCATCTACTACTATAAGTGTGTCACTTCCTAATCTAATTCCCTCAGCATCACCTGATTTAATTCAACTACATTCCATTATCCTCATTTAGCTTTTGCTGATATTCATCTTATATCCTGCTATCAAGACAATAACCATTCCATTCAACAGCTCTACCAAGTCCTTTGCTGTGTCTGACAGAATTGCAATGTCGTCGGCAAACCTCAATATTTTTATTCCTTTTCTCTGAACTTTAATTCCTTTTCTAAATTTTTCTTTGGTTCCCTTTACTGCTTGTTCAATGAACAGACTGAATAATATTGTAGATAGGCTACAACCCTGTCTCACTCCCTTCTCAACAATTGGTTCCCTTTCATGCCCCTCAAATCTTTATAACTGCCATCTGATTTCTGTACCAGGTAAATAGCTGTTTGCTCCCTATATTTCACCCCTGCTACCTTCAGAATTTCAGAGTATTCCAGTCAACATTGTTAAAAAATTCTCTAAGTATACAAACCCTATAAACATGGGTTTGCCTTTCCTTAACCTGTCTTCTAAGATAGGTCGTAGAGTCAATATTGCCTCGTGTGTTCCTACATTTCTTTAAAATCCAAACTGATCTTCCCCAAGGTCAGCTTCCATCAGATTTTCCATTAGTTTGTAAGGAATTTGTGTTAGTATTTTGCAACCATGAATTATTAAAATGATATTTTTGTAATTTTCACACTTGCTAGCAACTGCTTTCTTTGGAATTGGAATTATTACATTCTTCTTAAAGCCTGAAGGTATTTTGCCTCTCTCATGCATCTTGCACACCAGATGAAAAAGTTTTGTCACGGCTGGTCCTACCAAGGCTATCAGTAGCTGTAGCAGAATGTGGTCTATACCCGGGGCCTTGTTTTGACTTAGATCTTTCAGAGCTCTGTCAAATTCTTCTCGCGGGATCTTATCTCTCACCTCATCTTCAGCAGCATACACTTCCTTTTCTATAATCTTGTCTTCTAGTTTATCTCCCTCTTATAGACCTCGATATACTCCTTCCAACCTTCAGATTTCCATTATTTTATTATTACTGGTTTTCCATTTGAGCTTATGATATTCATAAAGCTGCTTCTCCTTTCCCCAATGGCCTCCTTAACTTTCCTGTAGGTGGCACGTACCTTTCCCCTAGCCAAATATGCTTCTAAATCCTTACCCTGATTCGTCAATTTTGCATTTCCTGTGAATCTCGTTTTATAACATTCGTATTCCCTTTTAGTATTTACCTTAATATTTCCATGAAGTACGGTATTACAAATAATATTTTTCCTGACACTTATACAAAGTTTCAAGCCCCTTTGTTTAAATTAGTCTACGTATGTTATGCATAAAAAATGTATACAAAGGGAAAGTTATCTTGATACAGACCATATTTTGTTTGTAGATCAAATGCTCAAAACTGTTTCAAGTGGATCAGCCGGTAATTTCGGTATGTCATACCACAAACACATAAAAGTGCAGGGTGCAACCATTTATTAGTACAGTAGCAACTAAATGAATTCTAAATCCATTTTTTGTTGATTTAGATGATGCTATAGCAAGAGCAAACATATTGTTTGCAATATGGCAAATCCCACATTCAAAACATTTTAGCAAATTCTTCATTTGTGTGGCCATATTATGTATATTTATTTTCCAATACCTGAGGGTATTTTTGTTCTGTCTTGCACCTACAAGAAAATGAAAGTTTTTTTCTTTTTTTTTTTCCACAGTACACATTTAGCTTTATTGAGATAAAACGTCATCAGTGGTCTGTAGTTAAAGATATTTACAATCTGATTTATTTTTAAGATTGAAAAACAGTTCATTAACAATATGTTAGTTTTTACTTACAGTGATTTCCACTTGGTTTCTCACCTAGATCAGGAAATGCCGTCTACTAGCACATCTTTGGTGTTTTTCTTCATTAGACACTGATACTTGTTGTCTAATTTTTAGTTGCTCTGCAGAACTATGCTTCCCTTATGTTTTACACAGCACACTTTTTCACACACCACTGTTTTCTGTTTATTTTTATACTTCTAAGCATGTATTATAGTTTGTGTTTTGTAGTGTTGCCAACACAACATTGCCACTAGTTTGTCTTTCGCCTACACTCTTCTTTGTACTTTACTTACTTGTATGTGTGTAATTCTATTTAATTATGTTCATGTGTATTTATATACTGCGTAAGAGTAGAGAAGAAATAGTATTGGGAGGAGTTTTTTTTTTTAGTGTGATGGAGAAGGTGCGGAGCAAAGAGCAAGAAGTGAAATGAAACTTCCCAGTTTCATCAAGTCCTCTCCCTCCTAACACTTTTAGCAGACAGGCAGAAAATGTCTGCCTGTGTCTGTGTACGTGCGGATGTATATGTGTGTGTGTGCGAGTGCATACCCGTCCTTTTTTCCCCCCAAGGTAAGTCTTTCCGCTCCCGGGATTGGAATGACTCCTTACCCTCTCCCTTAAAACCCACACCCTTTCGTCCTTCCCTCTCCTTCCCTCTTTCCTGATGAGGCAACAGTTTGTTGCGAAAGCTTGAATTTTGTGTGTATGTTTGTGTTTGTTTGTGTGTCTAGTCTATCGACGTGCCAGCGCTTTCGTTTGGTAAGTCACATCATCTTTGTTTTTAGATATAATTTTCCCGTGTGGAATGATTCCCTATATATATATATATATATATAAAAAACAAAGATGAGGTGACTTACCGAACAAAAGCGCTGGCAGGTCGATAGACACACAAACAAACACAAACACACACACAAAATTCAAGCTTTCGCAACAAACTGTTGCCTCATCAGGAAAGAGGGAAGGAGAGGGGAAGACGAAAGGAAGTGGGTTTTAAGGGAGAGGGTAAGGAGTCATTCCAATCCCGGGAGCGGAAAGACTTACCTTAGGGGGAAAAAAGGACAGGTATACACTCGCACACACGCACATATCCATCCACACATACAGACACAAGCAGACATATTTGGTCTTTAAATATGTCTGCTTGTGTCTGTATGTGTGGATGGATATGTGCGTGTGTGCGAGTGTATACCTGTCCTTTTTTCCCCCTAAGGTAAGTCTTTCCGCTCCCGGGATTGGAATGACTCCTTACCCTCTCCCTTAAAACCCACTTCCTTTCGTCTTCCCCTCTCCTTCCCTCTTTCCTGATGAGGCAACAGTTTGTTGCGAAAGCTTGAATTTTGTGTGTGTGTTTGTGTTTGTTTGTGTGTCTATCGACCTGCCAGCGCTTTTGTTCGGTAAGTCACCTCATCTTTGTTTTTTATATATAATTTTTTTTATATATAATTTTTCCCACGTGGAATGTTTCCTTCCATTATATATATATATATATATATATATATATATATATATATATATATATATATATATAAAAAAAACAAAGATGGTGTGACTTACCAAACGAAAGCGCTGGCAGGTCAATAGGCCACCTAACCTTCGTAACCTGTTAGTTCATCCCTATGAAATCCCCAAACCACCTTCCCTACCCTCTGGCTCCTATCCTTGTAACCGCCCCCGGTGTAAAACCTGTCCCATGCACCCTCCTACCACCACCTACTCCAGTCCTGTAACCCGGAAGGTGTACACGATCAAAGGCAGAGCCACATGTGAAAGCACCCACGTGATTTACCAACGGACCTGCCTACACTGTGATGCATTCTATGTGGGAATGACCAGCAACAAACTGTCCATTCGCATGAATGGACACAGGCATACAGTGTTTGTTGGTAATGAGGATCACCCTGTGGCTAAACATGCCTTGGTGCACGGCCAGCACATCTTGGCACAGTGTTACACTGTCCGGGTTATCTGGATACTTCCCACCAACACCAACCTATCCGAACTCCGGAGATGGGAACTTGCTCTTCAATATATCCTCTCTTCCCGTTACCCACCAGGCCTCAATCTCCGCTAATTTCAAGTTGCCGCCACTCACACCTCACCTGTCATTCAACATCATCCTTGCCTCTGCACTTCCACCTCGACTGACATCTCTGCCCAAACTCTTTGTCTTTAAATATGTCTGCTTGTGTCTGTATATGTGTGGATGGATATGTGTGTGTGTGCGCGAGTGTATACCCGTCCTTTTTTCCCCCCTAAGGTAAGTCTTTCCGCTCCCGGGATTGGAATGACTCCTTACCCTCTCCCTTAAAACCCACTTCCTTTCGTCTTTCCCTCTCCTTCCCTCTTTCCTGATGAAGCAATTATTCTGATTAGATGCTTTTGTGCAATGAACACTCTTTTACTCAATGGTGAGTTACCCCAAAATATGATGCCATACGAAAGCAGAGAATCAAAACAGGGGTGGTAAGCTAATTTACTCAGATGTATATTGCCTAAATCTGCAATGACCCTAATAGCATAAGTAGCTGAACTCAAACGTTTCAGCAGATCCTCAGTGTGTTTCTTCCAGTTCAACCCCTTATCAATGCATACACCTAGAAATTTTGAATACTCTACCTTAGCTACCGATTTCTGATCAAAGTCTATATTTATTAATGGTGTCATTCCATTTACTGTGTTGAACTGTATATACTGTGTTTTGTCACGCCGACCGGTGTGGCCGTGTGGTTCTAGGCGCTTCAGTCTGGAACCACGTGACCGCTACGGTCGTAGGTTCGAATCCTGCCTCTAGCATGGATGTGTGTGATGTCCTTAGGTTAGTTAGGTTTAATTAGTTCTAAGTTCTAGGTGACTGATGACCTCAGAAGTTAAGTCGCATAGTGCTCAGAACCATTTGAACCATTTTTTTTGTTTTGTCAAAGTTTAATGAGATCCCATTTGCAGAGAACCACTTAATGATTTTCTGAAAAACATCGTTTACAATTTCACCAGTTAATTCTTGTCTGTTGGGTGTGATAGTTATACATGTATCATCGGCTAAAAATACCAGCTTTGCATCTTCGTGAATGTAGAATGGCAAGTCATTAATATATATTAAGAACAGCAAAGGACCCAAGACCGAACCTTGCGGCATCCCATTCTTGATTGTTCCCCAGTTTGAGAAATCACCAGTTTTATGCATATTATGGGAACTGCTTATTTCAACTTTCTGCACTCTTCCAGTTAGGTATGATTTAAACCATTTGAGCACTGTCCCATTCATACCACAGTACTTGAGCTTATCTAGAAGTATTCCATGAGTTACACAATCAAAAGCCTTTGATAGATCACAAAAAATCCCAACGGGTTACTCAGAGCATTTAATATTTCATTAGTGAAAGTATATATAGCATTTTCCGTTGAAAAACCCTTCTGGAAACCAAGCTGACATTTTGTTAAAACTTTATTTTTACAAAGGTGTGAAGCTACTCTACAATACATTACTTTTTCAAGAATTTTGGATAAGGCAGTCACAAGAGAGATTGGGCGGTAGTTGTTGACATCAGATGTATCCCCTTTTTTATGCAGTGGTTTAACAAAGGCATACTTCAGTCTATCTGGGAAAATATCCTGCTTCAGAGAGCTATTACATATGTGGCTAAGAATCCCACTTATTTCTTCGGAACAAGCTTTTATTATCCTGCTGGAAATTTCAATTGTATCAAATGGTGTGGGTAAGGCCTCTTCCATTAACTGCATGTTTCTTCTAATGAACATTTAGATCCTATTTTCTTTACAACATTTAAAAAATGATTATTCAAAATGTTTTCGACTTCTGGCTTTTTTATCAAGTTTCCATTCGCTTTGATGGCGATGCCGTCATCCTGTACTCTTGGTTGCCCTGTCTCACTCGTAATAATATTCCAAACTGTTTTGATTTTGTTATCAGAGGTATTAATCTCAGACATGATGCATATGCTTCTGGACTTTTTAATTTATGGTTACAAGATATTTTTATTCCTTTAGTAAGCCAAGGTTTTTGCATGGTTTCTTATAATTAGATTTAACTACTTTCTTGGGGAAACAGTTTTGAAATTCTCTTACAAGTGTATCATGAAATAAGTTATATTTTAAATTAGCATCGGTTTCCTTGTACACCTCATCCCAGTCTAACTGCTGAAGATTTTCTCTGAAATTCCTAATTGTTGAGTCATTAATTGAATGCAGAACTTTGGAGGGTAGTTTTGAATTACTGAATGGAGCTATGTCATATACTGTAACTAGCGGAGCACCATGATCAGAAAGGCCATTCACAACAGGACAAGAAATTATGTTTTCAAACCTATCTTGGTCTATAAAAGTGTTATCTATCAATGTGCTATTGTCCTTTACTACCAGAGTAGGAAAATTAATGACAGATGTCAAATTGAAAGAACGGAGCAAGACTTTTGGGTCATTCTTCTTATTACACTCTTTCAGTGAATCAACATTGAAGTCCACACAACTAATAATCTGCTTTCCCCTATCTGACAGATAGCACAACAAGGCATCCAAGTTCTCCCGGAATAAATAAGATATTTGCATAACTACCTTATATAAACAAACATACATTTCTTCACTTCACATGATACTTACCTCTTAGGCTCATTGAATAAGTATGGTCCACGGCTCGGTATTGTATGAGGCTCAACAATAATGACCCTCCGCTCAGACTTTTTTGGGTCATCACTGTCCACCTCTCGTTTCCGTGTTTTAACATCCTCAAATGTCAACCTAAACAATGAAAATAACAAGATTTAACAAATAGTTACACAAGTTTTGTATTTATGAGGTGTATAATACAGATTACAACACTGAGCTTCATATTGACAAGCAATGGAGATAACGATGAATTACAGAAAACCTAAACAAATCAGCTTTTGTTTTCTTTTTCTTTTTTTTCTGAAAAGTTTTTGGCAGATACATATTGTGCACTCACTTAATTATTTATCATTTAGTGTATACTTAACCAAATTCTGCAAAATTAAAAGTAAATTTCTCTTCTACCACGTAGCCCTCACATTTGACGCACAGTTTCACATTGCTAACATTCTTTTTTTTTCCATATCGTTTCTCCTTAACTTCAGAAGAAATAATCCCTGTTTCCAATATCTTCAATAATATGAACTTACTCATGTCACAGCCTATTTTACTTTCTTAGGTACAATTATTTAGACAATATTATGAAAAGGATAGTTGCTACTCACCATATAGCAGAGCTGCTGAATTGTGACAGGCACAACAAAAAAGCTGTCAAACAAAGCTTTTGCCCAAACAGGCCTTTATTGGAATTAAATACAACCCCCACCCCACCCACCCACCCTCACCCACCCACCCACCCACCCACCCACACACACACACACACACACACACACACACACATACACACACACACACACACACACACAGAGAGAGAGAGAGAGAGAGACAGAGCCTCTGGCTGCCAATTTATCCTAGGTTTTCCATTTTACAATTATTTACATATTTTTAAAATTTTACATGTTTATTCCTGATTTATTGCCCTCTTGTTTTTAAATATTCAAATCAAAGATTTGCTTTGAAGCTACCAGAACAGCTCTCTGGCATTACATCCGCCAATTTTAACTAATTATCTCCATAACATTTCTGGAAATTTTGTAATATTAAGTCTGTTGCATCACAAATTTTCTGTTGATGTCTTTCAACATGGTACACATACGCATGCACTGACCAAGTGTTGTGGATTCTACAAGACTTAATATAGTTTCAACTATTCATTACTTTCTGATACTGGCCTCATGCAATATATTTCTGTGATAAACAGTGTCTAGCACTTGATGTTTTGAATTTATACTAGGTTTCATTTACCAGGATGCGTCCCTTTAACAAATCTCACAAAAGAAAAAAGCAGCACAAATACACTCCTGGAAATGGAAAAAAGAACACATTGACACCGGTGTGTCAGACCCACCATACTTGCTCCGGACACTGCGAGAGGGCTGTACAAGCAATGATCACACGCACGGCACAGCGGACACACCAGGAACCGCGGTGTTGGCCGTCGAATGGCGCTAGCTGCGCAGCATTTGTGCACCGCCGCCGTCAGTGTCAGCCAGTTTGCCGTGGCATACGGAGCTCCATCGCAGTCTTTAACACTGGTAGCATGCCGCGACAGCGTGGACGTGAACCGTATGTGCAGTTGACGGACTTTGAGCGAGGGCATATAGTGGGCATGCGGGAGGCCGGGTGGACGTACCGCCGAATTGCTCAACACGTGGGGCGTGAGGTCTCCACAGTACATCAATGTTGTCGCCAGTGGTCGGCGGAAGGAGCACGTGCCCGTCGACCTGGGACCTGACCGCAGCGACGCACGGATGCACGCCAAGACCGTAGGATCCTACGCAGTGCCGTAGGGGACCGCACCGCCACTTCCCAGCAAATTAGGGACACTGTTGCTCCTGGGGTATCGGCGAGGACCATTCGCAACCGTCTCCATGAAGCTGGGCTACGGTCCCGCACACCGTTAGGCCGTCTTCCGCTCACGCCCCAACATCGTGCAGCCCGCCTCCAGTGGTGTTGCGACAGGCGTGAATGGAGGGACGAATGGAGACGTGTCGTCTTCAGCGATGAGAGTCGCTTCTGCCTTGGTGCCAATGATGGTCGTATGCGTGTTTGGCGCCGTGCAGGTGAGCGCCACAATCAGGACTGCATACGACCGAGGCATACAGGGCCAACACCCGGCATCATGGTGTGGGGAGCGATCTCCTACACTGGCCGTACACCACTGGTGATCGTCGAGGGGACACTGAATAGTGCACGGTACATCCAAACCGTCATCGAACCCATCGTTCTACCATTCCTAGACCGGCAAGGGAACTTGCTGTTCCAACAGGACAATGCACGTCCGCATGTATCCCGTGCTACCCAACGTGCTCTAGAAGGTGTAAGTGAACTACCCTGGCCAGCAAGATCTCCGGATCTGTCCCCCATTGAGCATGTTTGGGACTGGATGAAGCGTCGTCTCACGCGGTCTGCACGTCCAGCACGAACGGTGGTCCAACTGAGGCGCCAGGTGGAAATGGCATGGCAAGCCGTTCCACAGGACTACATCCAGCATCTCTACGATCGTCTCCATGGGAGAACAGCAGCCTGCATTGCTGCGAAAGGTGGATATACACTGTACTAGTGCCGACATTGTGCATGCTCTGTTGCCTGTGTCTATGTGCCTGTGGTTCTGTCAGTGTGATCATGTGATGTATCTGACCCCAGGAATGTGTCAATAAAGTTTCCCCTTCCTGGGACAATGAATTCACGGTGTTCTTATTTCAATTTCCAGGAGTGTATAAGAGTTACAATCTCTGCTACTGGAATTTTCATTAATGGACTTTCACCAGAAGTATAGAAAAGGCACTAAAACATCAGATTACATGGCACCCTCATTCAGTCTCAAACCTCTCTACACCACACAATTAATGTTAATTTTCTTTTGTTTGGAATAGCATCAGATGTTGGTGACTATGTTTAATTTTATTTTCTCCATTTATTTAATTTTATTTTCTCCATGTGTTAAATTTCTTGGAAGACAATGTTGGCAGTAGAAACAGTTATAAGTGATGTTCAAATTTGCAAAAATGTTTCTTAAGCATTTGAAGAAATTCTTTTCTTTTTTCAGTGAAGTGTCTCACTGAGGAACTTCACATTTCCACAACAGTTTGCCACCAAATAAACATGATGTTCTTGTAATTAACTACCTATGGAGACTTTTTAGTATGGATGAAATAACCAGATTATTCTCTCACAGCAGTTTATTGTGCAGTAGCTTTAATACTACACAACTTACATATCAAATTAAAAAAGAATGAAGAAAACTAACTGTAAATAGCCTGTCAAGCACCCACAATAGTCTAAGAAAAGGTATGTAACAAAACATGTAGTGTCTTCTGAGAAGTCTCGATGAATGCACTTTATAAAGGATGTCCTAGGACAAACTGGACACAAAACAGGGTAGTGGGCAACATCAGCTCATGATTTACAGAAACAGATTATTATTTAACTGCATGCAGGTTTTGACTGCAAAACTGTCATAGAATTTCAATTTTATTACTACAATGTGGCCAAGTTATCAATTAAGAAAACATTTTAAATTCTTAGGATTGAAAACAAATTAAAATCTATCTTGGACAAATCACATTCAGGATCTGAAAACAGATGTTTTTATTTTCCTTTTAAAAATAGAACCATTGTAACTGATGCTGAAGTAAAAAAGCTTATTTATTTTACATAAATTCACTCTATTACATCTGTGGTATCGTATTTTGTCTTTTCTAAAAATTTTTAGAATGCAGGCAAAAGAAAAATTTGAGAGAAGTTTGATGTTTCTTTATCACCTTTCTACCATCATCAAGCTGTTTTTGACTCATCCTGAGAACCAATCACCACCAGACAATACTCACACCCTTTACAAGTGGTGTCAGAAGTGAATCAACATCTGCAACAACAAATGGCAATAACAGCATCAGCACTTCAGCTCTCGTATTCTGAGGGATGATACAAGGAAGTGCCAACTTATGATTTTGTATAGGTCTATATGGATATTTGTTACTTTTCCTTTCTCAATACCTGGAGTTTATTTTTACTGCTTTTGGCAGTGACGGATGGAAGCAAAACGGCATAATATGAAAAGGCATCAGCTAGGAAACATTTCACCGCTTGCTTGATCAAATTGCTTAAATGCATGCTGATAATAGAAAATTGTGAAAGGAGCTTCAAGGGTTGGGGGAGGAAAGAAGAAAGTGGTCCTCTCTTAACTTGTCCTTACCCCATCATAGATTCCAACACCACACCTCGTCAGGACCTCCTTTTTCATCAAAATCATAGACAACTAGCCGAGTATCCGGCATTGCCCAGATATGTATTCCAACAGTGCTAGTCCACTTCCTCCTCCTCCTCCTCTCCATCACCTCATCCCTGCTCCCTCTGCCCATCTCCTCCTCCTCCCCACTTGCTGCTCATCTCATCCTCTTTCCTTTCTCTATCCATTTCCTCCTCCCCGTCTCTCCACACACTTCCTCCTCTCCTCTATCTGGGTCAATCTCCTATGCATGGTGTCTGCAAAATATGTTAATAATAGAGTTAGTAGCAAAGAAGTAATAAATTTAAATGTCACGCATGATGTGGCACTTTTTCTCGCTTCTCAGTGTTCATGATGTCACATCTCCTCATCTGTGTCAAACGATGATATAATTTTGTAGGAACATTCATTGATATATGTGGCTACTGCCTGCAAAATGAGTTGCCAGTAGAGCTACTAGCAAAGAAATATTAAATTGAAAGGTCATGCACAATGCGGCAGTTTTTCATGCATCTCATTGTTTATTACAGCATATCTCCTGAACTATGACAGGCAGGTGGTTTTTACCCCCACAGCGATTGTCACCTAACAATAAGGGATATGGGTGTCAAGATTGCTTGAGATTGTTCAGTGGCTTAGGAGCAGGTGTGAAACATATGCACAACCCTACATACATACATACATACATACATACACACATACACTTTTATAACATGTATGGATTTATGTACGGCTACTAAACTGGGAGGCTGCAAAGATGAGCAGTTATGAAGTCAGGCTCAGTTAAAGTTGACAGGGGATGCTAAGTCACAGGCAATGTGCCACAAGAAATTATGAAATGCTCAATATTTTCAGGACTTACAGGAGCTGGATGCTCATAACAGGAATGTTGTTCACAGGCTTCCATAAGCATAGGGTAGGTGATTGCAAGTTATTGTTTGTACACTAACATTAAACAGAAAATGGCAAAATGTGATCACTGTGCAGTGTTCCCAGTAAATGTGAGCACAGGATACCCATATTATGAATCTGTTACAGATTACTCTTTGATGGCCTATGTAGGAGGAAGGTTGCATAGAATTTTACTGGATATGGGGTCGCAGGAATCCATAACAAGTCAGGGTATAATTGGTATAAAGAGTATGAACCCGCCTCAATGTAGTCTAAGGGCCATAGGAGAGGACGGTATTCATTTCCTAGGTTTAGTATGGATGAACCGGAGAGGGAGGGTATGACTTTTGGGCTTTTATGGAAGTACTTCCTCTGTTGGCAATAGCTGGAATTTCTGAGTACACATCACGTCATTAAAACAGCAATAGTACAACCCAGTTAACTAATTCCAAAAGGTACAGTCACAAATTTTTGTATGCCTTGTTGTATAACTCAGAATCTGTGGCCTCTAGTAGTGAACACATATCTGAGTATAAAATTAAACTGCTTTAAATTCCTACAAAAAAGGTCCTGTTCATTTTTTCCCTAGGATTAATAACCTGTTTGGTGTAGTGATAAAAAAAATCTGCAAATTATTAAAATTAATGTTTTAATGTGTAACGTCATTGCTAAGTTTTCAGCATTACTAAATTAAAAATGCTTCATTGCAGCCATGTGTGAGGCAAGCACGAAGGCACAGAGGCACTGAAATGTAATTGCACACACGAGCCTGATTGTACACCTCAAGGCAGCTGGGCCAGGTTGCGCATTCATGGTGACATTACAGAAAGGGCCAGCAACTACAAGATGGCCTGCAGGGCATTTCCACACCATGGAGATGCAGGACTGTCAACTTGAACGTGGCTGTTAGTAATTTATTAGCCTAACAATGTGCTGTTAACCACCAAAAATACCCTTTGATTCTAGCACAGTTGCACACAGTCTGGCAGCACTCTTCGCAACATCAGTTCCACGGCAAGTCTCCATCACATTAAGGGCCAGCCATCAGCCAGTGCTGGTACCGGCAACCAGCTCCACCCCACCACCTTACCCACAGACTTAGAATGACACAGTGGATGAGCCAACCCTCAGAGTCCACGGCAACAACAAACTTCTGCCTTGGAGGGCAGCAATTTGCAGCCAGGGCAGTAATGCTGTCATCTTTCCACACCAGCACCAGGGGGAGCGTCTAACTTGGTAGCAGCCTACACCGACGAGAATTCAATGGACATACATGCGATGGAGAAGGAAACATAGTAGGTGAATATGGATTGGGGCTAAGAAATGAAAGAGGAAGCCACCTGGTAGAATTCTGCACAGAGCACAACTTAATCATAGCTAACACTTGGTTTAAGAATCATGATAAAAGGTTGTATACATGGAAGAACCCTGGAGATGCTAAAAGGTATCAGATAGATTATATAATGGTAAGACAGAGATTTAGGAACCAGGTTTTAAATTGTAAGACATTTCCAGGGGCAGATGTGGACTCTGACCACAATCTATCGGTTATGACCTGTAGATTAAAACTGAAGAAACTGCAAAAAGGTGGGAATTTAAGGAGATGGGACCTGGATAAACTGAAAGAAACAGAGGTTGTACAGAGTTTCAGGGAGAGCATAAGGGAACAATTGACAGGAATGGGGGAAAGAAATACAGTAGAAGAAGAATGGGTAGCTTTGAGGGATGAAGTAGTGAAGGCAGCAGAGGATCAAGTAGGTAAAATGACGAGGGCTAGTAGAAATCCTTGGGTAACAGAAGAAATATTGAATTTAATTGATGAAAGGAGAAAATATATAAATGCAGTAAATGAAGCAAGCAAAAAGGAATACAAACGTCTCAAAAATGAGATCGACAGGAAGTGCAAAATGGCTAAACAGGGATGGCTAGAGGACAAATGTAAGGATGTAGAGGTTTATCTCACTAGCGGTAAGATAGATACTGCCTACAGGAAAATTAAAGAGACCTTTGGAGACAAGAGAACCACTTGTATGAACATCAAGAGCTCAGATGGAAACCCAGTTCTAAGCAAAGAAGGGAAAGCAGAAAGGTGGAAGGCGTATATAGAGGGTCTATACAAGGGCGATGCACTTGAGGACAACATTATGGAAATGGAAGAGGATGTAGATGAAGATGAAATGGGAGATACGATACTGCGTGAAGAGTTTGACAGAGCACTGAAAGACCTGAGTCGAAACAAGGCCCTCCGGAGTAGACAACATTCCATTGGAACTACTGATGGCCTTGGGAGAGCCAGTCCTGACAAAACTCTACCATCTGGTGAGCAAGATGTATGAAACAGGCGAAATACCCACTGACTTCAAGAAGAATGTAATAATTCCAATCCCAAAGAAAGCAGGTGTTGACAGATGTGCAAATTACCGAACAATCAGTTTAATAAGCCACAGCTGCAAAGTACTAACATGAATTCTTTACAGACGAATGGAAAAACTAGTAGAAGCCAACCTCGGGGAAGATCAGTTTGGATTCCGTAGAAACACTGGAACACGTGAGGCAATACTGACCTTACGACTTATCTTAGAAGAAAGATTAAGGAAAGGCAAACCTACGTTTCTAGCATTTGTAGACTTAGAGAAAGCTTTTGACAATGTTGACTGGAATACTCTCTTTCAAATTTTAAAGGTGGCAGGGGTAAAATACAGGGAGTGAAAGGCTATTTACAATTTGTACAGAAACCAGATGGCAGTTATAAGAGTCAAGGGACATGAAAGGGAAGCAGTGGTTGGGAAGGGAGTAAGACAGGGTTGTAGCCTCTCCCCAATGTTATTCAGTCTGTATATTGAGCAAGCAGTAAAGGAAACAAAAGAAAAATTCGAGGTGGGTATTAAAATCCATGGAGAAGAAATAAAAACTTTGAGGTTCGCCGATGACATTGTAATTCTGTCAGAGACAGCAAAGGACTTGGAAGAGCAATTGAATGGAACGGATGGTGTCTTGAAGGGAGGATATAAGATGAACATCAACAAAAGCAAAACGAGGATAATGGAATGTAGTCGAATTAAGTTGGGTGATGTTGAGGGTATTAGATTAGGAAATGAGACACTTAAAGTAGTAAAGGAGTTTTGCTATTTGGGGAGCAAAATAACTGTTGATGGTCGAAGTAGAGAGGATATAAAATGTAGATTGGCAATGGCAAGGAAAGCGTTTCTGAAGAAGAGAAATTTGTTAACATCGAGTATAGATTTAAGTGTCAGGAAGTCATTTCTGCAAGTATTTGTATGGAGTGTAGCCATGTATGGAAGTGAAACATGGACGATAAATAGTTTGGACAAGAAGAGAATAGAAGCTTTTGAAATGTGGTGCTACAAAAGAATGCTGAAGATTAGAAGGGTAGATCACATAACTAATGAGAAAGTATTGAATAGGATTGGGGAGAAGAGAAGTTTGTGGCACAACTTGACCAGAAGAAGGGATCGGTTGGTAGGAATGTTCTGAGGCATCAAGGGATCACCAATTTAGTATTGGAGGGCAGCGTGGAGGGTAAAAATCGTAGAGGGAGACCAAGAGATAAATACACTAAACAGATTCAGAAGGATGTAGGTTGCAGTAGGTACTGGGAGATGAAGAAGTTTGCACAGGATAGAGTAGCATGGAGAGCTGCATCAAACCAGTCTCAGGACTGAAGACCACCACAACAACAACACATGCCACTGGCACTGCTCACTGAGGGTCATGTGGTGCTAACTCAGACATCCACTGCTGACACAGTTAAGCAATGGCAGCAAAGCAGGAAGTGGACATTAAGTGGCCATCCTGCAGCCATGATCATCTGAAATCAACATCACTGCAGGTGGCCCACGCACCTTTAGAGGGTGTATCCAGCGGCATCGCAGCAGTCTGACATTGTAGCTCAAGATGAAATAAAATATGGTGCAGTGGAGTTTTCATAGCCACGTGGTCATCGGTCTCATCGGATTAGGGAAGCCAAATGCAGGAAGATCTGCAGCGGATAGGCACTTGGTGCAGGGAGTGGCAACTGACCCTTAACACAGACAAATGTAATGTATTGCGAATACATAGAAAGAAGGATCCTTTATTGTATGATTATATGATAGCGGAACAAACACTGGTAGCAGTTACTTCTGTAAAACGACTGTCTGAAAGCCTTTGTGCGTGCTCTAATCTCTCTAATTTTACATTCGTGATCTCCTCGGGAGGTATAAGTAGGGGGAAGCAATATATTCGATACCTCATCCAGAAACGCACCCTCTCGAAACCTGGCGAGCAAGCTACACCGCGATGCAGAGCGCCTCTCTTGCAGAGTCTGCCACTTGAGTTTATTAAACATCTCTGTAACGCTATCACGGTTACCAAATAACCCTGTGACGAAACGCGCCGCTCTTCTTTGGATCTTCTCTATCTCCTCCGTCAGACCGATCTGGTACGGATCCCACACTGATGAGCAATACTCAAGTATAGGTCGAACGAGCGTTTTGTAAGCCACCTCCTTTGTTGACGGACTACATTTTCTAAGCACTCTCCCAATGAATCTCAACCTGGTACCCGCCTTACCAACAATTAATTTTATATGATCATTCCACTTCAAATCGTTCCGCACGTATACTCCCAGATATTTTACAGAAGTAACTGCTACCAGTGTTTGTTCCGCTATCATATAATCATACAATAAAGGATCCTTCTTTCTATGTATTTGCAATACATTACATTTGTCTATGTTAAGGGTCAGTTGCCACTCCCTGCACCAAGTGCCTATCCTCTGCAGATCTTCCTCATCAGGAAAGAGGGAAGGAGAGGGAAAGACGAAAGGAAGTGGGTTTTAAGGGAGAGGGTAAGGAGTCATTCCAATCCCGGGAGCGGAAAGACTTACCTTAGGGGGAAAAAAGGACGGGTACACACTCGCACACACACACATATCCATCCACACATATACAGACACAAGCAGACATATCTATTGTTGAAATTTTTAGTGAAACATACTATTACAATTGTAGCAAGCATGCTACTACATGAACTGTGAACATATTTTATGAATGTAATGAAAGTTAAGTCACATTCTGTGCTATTAATTGTTAATAGCAGTTTAATTGCTGGTGATATATATATAAACAAAGATGAGGTGACTTACCGAACAAAAGCGCTGGCAGGTCGATAGATACACAAACAAACACAAACATACACACAAAATTCAAGCTTTCGCAACAAACTGTTGCCTCATCAGGATTCCTGATGAGGCAACAGTTTGTTGCGAAAGCTTGAATTTTGTGTGTATGTTTGTGTATCTATCGACCTGCCAGCGCTTTTGTTCGGTAAGTCACCTCATCTTTGTTTTTATATATAATTTTTCCCACGTGGAATGTTTCCTTCCATTATATATATATATATCACCAGCAATTAAACTGCTATTAACAATTAATAGCACAGAATGTGACTTACCTTTCATTACATTCATAAAATATGTTCACAGTTCATGTAGCAGCATGCATGCTACAATTGTAATAGTATGTTTCACTAAAAATTTCAACAAAATGTCAAGTTCAAATGAATAAAAATGATTCTATACTACTTTATGTTTTTACAACAGTTAATCATACGCTGCACAAAAAGTATATTTACAAAACAACAATAAGTAGATCATTACCTGAAAGGAGGCACCAGCTTGCGCGGATCATCTGTCTTGACACGAATTTCATAATCTGGAAAGCTTGCACGCAAATGGTCCATATCCAGAAATGTGTCATTGAAATCCATTGTATCTATTTCATTTGGCATCCTGTAATGATAGAAAAGTACTTTAATTCTTACAGTAGTTTACTTGAATCGTTTATGTTCTTGGAATAGTATACTCATTTATGTAAGATAACTACAACTGTTTATATTTTGATGGTCTCTTCATTAGTACTCACTTTCAAATTAGCCCACAGCCGGTGAAAATATGGTTATAGTTACACATTACTGCACAGCAAAAATAAGCTCATATATTACAACAAGAATTTAAATTCATTAGTTATAAAATCAGAGGTGGGAAAAAAAGAAACTAAATGCAGAGAAACTTTTGCCAAGTTAGATAAAATCTCTTAGCAGGTCAAAATATGCATGTAAAAGTGCATGGAACTTTCTAAAATTCTTCTTGGGCTACCCTTCAGTTTCGTTCCACTCCATGTGAAAACAGCTGTGTCAAATTTGTGCTCAGCAGCGTAAAGGAAAAGGGTGTCCCCAGCCTTCAAAATTGATATAATGACAAAAAGAAAAGTTTGCAAAATATTTCTCCTGTATGACAAATTAATTCATTCCCCAATGCACGCCCAGGCCCGCCCCCCTCCGCCTTTCGGGCTCCTTAAACGAAAGTGTTCTCATGTCACAAATGCACTGACTGGCTGACATAAGCAGTCAGTGACCTAAAGACAAGTAGAGAGAGGGAATAGTGAGCCGAGCTGTTCCCTTATACGACACAGCCCAGGCCACTCTACTAGACTTTCACTTTCGAGAGAATGTAGCAGCCACAGCAAACACAATGTTTTTATCATCAGTTTGTTTACAGAAGAAAAATCTATTTACAGAGGCAGTACTCCTACGAAATAACTGTAATTGCCATTTGTCCAACAAAATTTCAATGTTTTCTGGTACAATTTGTGGTTGTGTAAATTAACTGTGCATCAAAGGGCCACACTATCTGTGCAGGGAGAAATTACTTATTGGGAAAAAGCACAAATTCTGATGCAAGAGCTGGGTAACCATGTACCACAATTAGAAGTTTCATATCAAGAATGAGGCAACTACCAAAATATACTGCATCCTCAGTGGATGGTGATAAGCAAAAGGAAACAGATTTCATTCAAAAATGTGATGACATTTTTGACAGAGCAGATGCTAGTAAGTTAAATATCAATAGCACTGAAGCAAGTAAACAGTTTTAGATCAACCAAAGGCTAAAAGCTTGGCCAATGATCGTGAATGGAATCAATTACCAGCTACTTGAAAAGAGAAAATAAAATCGGTGCAAGCCGCAGCAGCAAGGAAGAGGAGAGGGCAAAGTGAATATAAAATTCAACAATTAGGTAAATCATTCATGCTGCAGTCAAAGCATCTGATACGAATTTCTGCATTATTTAAAAGTTTTATAATACCAGATTGTTGATTGTGATATCTATTATGTGGATTTACATAAACTGAAAAATCATTTGTGGTACCCATCTAAATCTGTCACCTAGCATTTTTTTACCCAGATTAACTTTTAATTCAATAGCAAAAATGGTTAACATGATGGATCATGAGGTGAAATCACCAAACAAAAACACAGAAAGTGGTCACGCAAGAATTAACAAATCCGCAGAAATCATCACCAACATGACCACACAGTTTGATTTGAACTAAATAAAACTATTTTCTATCAGGTTGGAATTGAGTGAAAAGTTTGTTAAAACAGGTACTGGTCACGCAAGAATTAACAAATCCGCAGAAATCATCACCAACATGACCACACAGTTTGATTTGAACTAAATAAAACTATTTTCTATCAGGTTGGAATTGAGTGAAAAGTTTGTTAAAACAGGTACTTCGCAGAGGCATGAATGTGAAAATTTTGTAAGTGCTATAGAACTAATGAATACACTGAAAGTTGAGAATGATCCACCAGAAAGAGGCATGAGGTTCCTGGAGGACAACAATAGAAAAAAAGAAAGAAAAAGAGAAAGAGAGAGAGAGACAGAGAGAGAGAGAGAGAGAGGGGAGAATGTGATTTAGGTTTTTTGGTGATTTTTGCTTTATGAGCATTAGTATGTGGTCATCAGAGGCTATAACAGCACAGAAAGGAGTTGCAATCTCAAACAAGTTTGTTTGTCTCCACCACCGGAAGACAAATGTTAGGCATAATAATATGCCTTGGATCACGGCCTTATGTTCATAAACCATTAATCATCAAAAATGCAAATATTGGCCCTGAAAGCCTGTACTGTATGGCTAATGAGCTTGAGGTTATTTCAAGGTATCATCATAAGATTCCAGGGAATAAAAGAGAGACTTTACCAAAACTATGGTTTTAAAAATGAAACTTTTATTTTATCATCTTACTTTCCTCACAAACACAACACACAGTAGTGTTATAAATTGAATTATTAAAGTTAATGCAACTCATTTAATAATTAAGTTGAAAGTAATTGGTTGATCAGCTACTTAACTATCATTTCTTTAAAACTGTATGATTCCTAGAAACTGACAATGGTGTTTGATATAACCTAAATAAGCAGATTGCACAACATTGTCAAAACTTCACACATAACAAATCACATTGTGCGATGATGTTGTCTTGATACTTATTACCACTGGTGTAAAAAATCTAATAATCAAAAGAGACAGATATGTGCTGACCTGAAATTTGGTAATAATTATGAGTTTATTAACTATTTTATATCACATGAAAATCTGTTTAAGGAGATTGTAAAGCAGGAAAGGAAATGACAAACACTAAATTCACTAAGAGGCACATAAATAAATCCAAAGCAGTATGAACATTTGCCAAATTTGAAATTGGAATCAAACCTAGAAACAAATAAACTTCTAAAATGAAGATATATGACAAAATAATTGTAAATCCTGCTATAATATTAAAAATTTTAATGAATTCTCCATGACTGCATAAAATCTGATGATGTAGATTGCTATCATGATAATGTACTTTTATCTGGCTTAGGTCAGAGCAAGTCTAATTAAATACGTATGACAAAGTAACAAAAAAATATATAGAAGTAACAACATTAAACCTAAAATTAAAAATTCTGTGGTATTAGATGGAATGCCTGTCAAAGTTAGTACAGTAGCTTCCAATAAAATAGCACACCCACTGTACAAATTAATTAATCTGTCATTTGAAGAAGGCTACTTTCCAGATTTTCTGAAATATGCAGAAGTGAAATGACCACAATGCTCCAAAGAAAATATATGAATTTACTGTCCAATTTGCCTTCTTCCCATGTTCTATAAAATACTAGCTTAGCGCCTGCTGCTTCTTTCACCTAGGCTGTATGGCCTGAAGGATTTTGTTTTTGTTTTTATTTGATTGAATTTTTATGGTGTTCACAAACTGCAACATCATCTAAGTTTTCATGCTAATTAAGGCCATATAAGCATGTTATTTTACGAATGTACTTTTGACCAAAAAGTGATTCTGGTGGCTGGAGTCCAAAGTTTTTGTTAATCATGCCTTTTGTGTTCTTATGGATATATTTCCAGAGCAACTTTTGTGCCTTAACAAATATTTCTTTATATCTAAACAAGAAGTCAAATACCAATTTTCAGAAATACAGCTTTAATTTTTTTTTTTTTTGGGGGGGGGGGGGGGGGTAACAAAACATTTTCTTAAAAATTTTCAGCCCCTATTGCACTTCCTTAGGGGCTGAATCGCCAGAAACACTGAAACATACTTTTTTACTTCTAACTGAGAAATCAAATACCAATTGTCATAGATATAGCCTTAAAAATTATTTAGTAGTTCTTTAGTAACTGTTTATTTACAAAAAAAACTTTCACCCTCTATTTTACGCCTTTAGTGACTGAATTTCAAAAAATGCTGAAACAAATTTTTTTTTTTTATTTGCTGAGTGAAAAACCAAATACCAGTTGTCATAGCTCTAGCTTCAAACTTCCCTTAATAGCAACATACTTTCAAAAAGCCTTTCATCCCCTATTTCACTCCCTTGGGAATGGAATTTTGGACAATCCTTTCTAAAATGATGCCTACAGTAATAAGATCCATACCTTCTCCAAATTTCAAGTTTCTATCCCTAGCAGTTTGGGGTGGGCAATGAAGAGTCAGTCAGTCAGCAGGACATTACCTTCTATATACAGGGATTTGAAAAGAGTTTTGCAATTAAAATTCAAAATTTTTGTCAAAAATTTAACATACCTTCAAAAAAATTTGCCTTCCAAGAAAGCAAAGTACAATTTTTGCCACCAAGAAATTTGTGAATTAAGTTAGATCCTCTTGAGATATAGTACAGTCTCTGGGGAAATGCTAACAACACAACAAGAACCTTAATCTTACAGAAAAAATTATCATAATTATGCAGTGCAAGACCAAGAGCATCTTATCAGTTACTATACTAAATATATAGTGTGTTCTCTTGATGTACTTATATGAAATAATTCTCTTCATAAATAATAATCCTGAGCTATCTCTTCCAAATAACCTCTGGCACAGGTCTGAAACTAGGAACACAGAAAGTTCAATTTTCGTGCAAACTCCACAATGTATGAGAAAGGAAATACACAGCAAGCTAAAAAACAAAGAATTTCACTAGGTTGAAACTGGGACGACAAAAAGAAAATCATAGCGCACTCTAGTACAGAAATGCTATTGGTCTGTTGAGTATTATGACGATCTCTTCCTTTGAGCACACAAATTCAGATTCTGGAGTTACATGATAAAATTGTAGTCCATGTATAATCAATTACAGTTGTCAGCTGACTTGTCTCCTGTCCTCTAAATCAATGATTTCACTTGTCTGGTGCGAGACAAAAAAATTCTGATTCCGATAGGAAATTTAAATTTGGCACTGATGTTCTAAGTTTCTCCTAAGATCTAAGGAAACACCAGCATATTCCATGAACAGGAGTAATATTTGAGAGAATGGCCAAAATTGATTAACTATACAATGGTATGCAATAGAACTATAGAATGCTGAAGCTGGGACCCCAATTAACATGCATTAAACTATGATGAATATTTTTTGGGGTATTGCAGTGGATATCACACCACAGTTATATGTTTGATTTGTTTCTTATTGACAATGCAGGGTACAACACTAGCTAAACAAGATCCAAGTGGCTGGCCCATCACTTACTGAGAAAAAGTATGTGATCTAGCTGGATTTGACATATAGCTTGAAGGAATCTGCTTCAAGTTATTCTATCGATGGCTGCTTAATTGGTAATTTAAGGTATTGTCAGCATGAGTGGCTAGCATTGCTTGCTACCTATTGCCCTTCTCAGCACGACAGGAATCCAATGTTTGCTTAGCTTGAGGCTTATCCTCTTTCTCATTATTATCATGGTTCTAGGTCTCTGAGGCTTCTCAAGACAAATGTATATGGTAATTATCTTCTACAGGCAGAGCTTTAGATCCGGAAATTTTATATGATGTTTTGAATCATTCAATGCATGCGAATAATTTCTTCATCCATAATAAGAAAATAAGAGAAAAATCCCTTAAAAAGCTATTACCATTTTGTTTCTAGATAACTGTTTACACATACGTGTGAAAATTATTTCACAAAACTGACACATTAAATATTCTCAGATTAATACAATAACAAAGCACAGCATATTTTAGAATAATTTTGCTATTGTGTCCATGGCAGACATTTGGTGAAAGGAGGTTACCCTGTGTTAATGGGGTAGGATAAAACCAAATTCCTGGTAAGCTCTATCCAAAAACTTGGAAGTTCTGTCTCATAACGGCACTGGACGTAGTGAAGGATCAATCAATATAATTACGCACAGGTTACTACAGTCCCCCACAGCCTTACTAGCCAACTATCTGATGTTTACAGCAAGCTCTCCAGTGTATTTGTGATGATCCTGCACCAAGCGATTCTCTCCTGGGCTGTGATTTGGACTTTGTTGTTACCTACCATCAACATTTTGCTAGCACATAGCCTTCTGTCCACCTAATGTGATATGTCTTCCCTCACCGCTCAACTGATAGTTGTGTTTTCAGTGAAAGAATCAGCAGCAGCATAAGCATGTACCGACAGCATGGTTGACATTCAAGTGCTTCTCAGTTGAACTTACTTAACAGTGGTATCTTACGCTACTGTGTGAGCTATTCAACAAACTTGCATTGCACTGTATCAGTTTACAGTACTGTACCAAAGTTTGGTCTCTCATATCTCAAGGGACCAATGGTATGACAGATGTGAAACTTTGTATATAGTAACCTAATAACAGTGCATTCTCAGGTATAAAGTTTCATTTGTGTACCATCTGCCAATATTGAATAAATTAAGAGCAAATTTAAAGATTTCATAAAAAGGTATATTCAGCACTTATTTTACAAATATCATTTTCTATTAAACCTTCAAAACCAGTCTCATTCGAAAAATTTTACTTTAAGTCTCCTGTTCCCCAAAACTAAGGGTAAAATTTCTGACATGGGCTAGCAATGCTACATAAATTGAGGAAAATTAGCCAGAAAAATTGCGCTGGGAAAAAAATTTAATGTTGGCTTCTTATATCTCATTGATTAAAGGCATGACGAACATGAAACTTTGGACAACAGCAACTTAGTAACATAAGGATTTCCAATATAAAATACCATTAATGTCCTGCTTTATGAATTTCTACAAAATCAGTTCAAACTCAATTTTCAAAAAAATTTAAAAAGTAGATCACATTCAAATTGCTTTTAAAAATCTATCTTCCATGATTAATTTCAACTAATCACATCTGGAAAGAGGATGTAGTCAAGTATTCAGGAAATCATGTTTGTCTTCCAATGTGTGCTAACAATGCCTGAAAATGATGAACAACTTAGAGGGAATGTACTATGGCAAAAGGCTACATTGCAGCAACCTGTTACCCATCTTTTCTTTAAGGTGCTTTTTATTTTTAAACTGACAAACAATATCTCAGTATAATGCATCGATCTGTGGTGACATTGTCACTACCAGCTCAAGAATGTGAATCAGTGGCACCCCAACACTATGGGTGTCACGCCCGATAGCTGTGCAATGCCAGCCCTGGGTGGGTTTCTTCATACAGCTTCACAAGCCTGTAATTTGGTTTCTTAATTTAGGTTCCAAAGCGTAGTGGTGATACCTGTCTGCTTATAAGATTTTTGCTAAGCACCTTATCTCCAAGTTTCAAAATATAGGAGTATATCACGTAAACAGCAAGCAAAAAGTAATATCAATTTTGATTTTAAACTTCTTGACATTGCAGTTTACATCTTTTGAAATTTTTGAGCCACTTTCTGCTCTCCATTTTCAGCAGATTGATACTGTCAGTCAGATGATGATACTGAAGGAACAGAGAGTGTAGAAATGAGGTGTTGTTCTGTTACCCAACAAGCAACCTGTCTTTCGATCCAATAAAATCAATGAGCCAGCCTTTGAGGATGCATAAATTTCATCAGTGAATCATTTTGTTCCGTTGATATGTAATAATATTGCAATGGTGAGAAGTCTAAAATCAAAATCGATATTACTTTTTGCTTGCCGCCCATCTGACATACTCCTACACATTTGCAAATCGGAGATAAGGTACTTAGCAAATGATCTATTTACGTAATTTCAACAAAAATCAAGTTTGAAATGGTTTTGTATATATTCAGAAAGTGGAACATGAATGATAGTTCTTATTAGAAAATCTTATGTTACTAAGTTGTTCTGTCCAAAGTTTCATGTTTATCATGCCTTTAATCACTGAGATATAAGAACCCAAAGTGAGATTTTTATTTTCAGCATGATTTTTCCAGCTAGTTTGCCTCAATTCCTGTAGAATTGTTAGCCCATGTTTCACAAAAATTGTCATCTTTTCGGCGAATTTGCAGGTTACTGAATAACAGTAAGTGAATGAAATTTTGTATTCCACAGTCTTATGATACCAAGCTACTTCATGTAAAGCTACTTGTTCAGCTTGCATTTACTCTGCAAGATATAAGAATTCAAAGTTTAGATTTTTTTTCATGTCATGATTTTGTGCCAAAATTTGATCCAAATTATTTAGCATTGTTAACTTGAATTGATAATCAAATACTTTTTTGGCAGTTAAAACTACAATCTTTCTAATGAACACAGTTTGAAAAGTTTAACAGAGCACAGGTTTTTGCAAAAAAAAAGTTTGAAAGTACTGCTTTATTGACCTTTCTGCAAAATCATCAACTGTCCACTTAATTTATTCAGTGTTGGCAAGTGGTACATACACAAAACTTTATATTTGAGTAGCTTGTGTTGGTAGGTTACTAAATGTCAAGGTTCGCTTTTGTCATATATTTAGACCCTTACATAAAAGAAGCCTAGGTTTGATGCAATTTGAAGTTTATTACATTCTTCCATCCTATGAAATCATAAACTTTAGAAAAATTATGTCATTGTGTCTGACTACTGCATTTGATCACACTTCGCTGAAATATAGGTAGTGCCTAACAATATTAACAAGCTGTTGAATTTATGACATGTGCAAGTTAATCCCTGAAAAGTAGCAATTACAATTTTAATTCGTTTTTTTACTATGTCATTTTAAAAATATTTTAATAACCAGTGTGAATTTTAGATATGTGTGTTCACATTTATAAAAGCGTGAATCTTTAGCACATTTTGTTGACATAAATGATTTTAGTATTTGTGGTTCTGCTAACATATGATGGTTTTACAATATTTAAAATTTGTTACATCTATGAATACATGAAAGTACTTACATGTAACAAGTATGTATTCTGTAAATACTTTACTTTTCACATACTGTACCTTAGAACCACAGATATAAGACAAATCATGTCATTATGTCTGACTTGTATGTTTAATCCAGATTTATTTACAATACATGTTTATTGTAATGGTATTTTTCATATCTCTGTCAGCAGACATTGCAATAGACGCAGATGAGCTGGCATTAGTAGTGCCACAAAATAGTGTGGAAACCTACAATGGAGGGCACATCAGCACTGATGGAGGTGTTTACCTGCGGGCAGCAGCAGTACACCAAACAGGCCAGTGCTTACATCAAAGACAACTACTGCTAACTTCACCTTGTGCATCATGCTGAATGTTATTGCCAAGTGCTCAGTCAACAGCTGCCCGCACCAGCCGCATGCTGAATTATGCCTGTGCACATTTCTACGAGGGTTCAAACTTTCTGCTTCCCGCAGATTAACTCATATGGCAAGTTTTCATTTCCCCTCATAGGGGTATGTTTTCTGATTATTATTCAGCTACCGTCAGTTCGTGAATTACCCGTGCTGACAGTCCAGTGTAAGAGCACTGTAACGACAGTGCAGATCCTAAAACGGCAAACAGGATGGGATGCTCTTACGCGTGTCACAATCCTATTTTTTGTTTCCCTTTTCCCAGAGTTAATTTTGGCCACCATGGACTGGCAGTTCTGCAGTGCTCGCGGGAACAGTTTTCCCTACAAAAGAAACAGCAGCAGGAGCAGATGCAGGTGCTGAAGAACCAGGATGGGGAGCTGCTTCACGCCAGCGTTGTACCAGGCACCCGTTGTGCAATTTTCTTCTCCACCCTCAATGCTGTTTGCCTGTTTCATTGAGTCTACAGAAAGGTGGGAGAATTGCTTGCACTACTTCTTGCTGCACTGCTGTCAGGCCTATCACTGATCCAGTTGATAAGGTCGCCTTGTTGCCCAGCAGCGCAGGTTTATAAGAACTGTTCAAAATTTGAAGCCCTCCACTGACCCCACAAAACTCCCCTCCGATGAGCTTTATCAATTGCTGATGCAGTACTTTGGACACTAAACCCAAGTGGTGTTGGCATATTTGCAGTTTAACCAGCATCACAAGCATCCTAGACAGTCACTGTGGCCTCGATTGCTGGCCAACAGGGTCTCTCGTGCAATGTTAATTTGAGTGTTCTTACACAGATTTACTAGTTCGGCACATGATTCTCCAGTTAGCGCCTGATCCAGAGGTTCAGACAGGGGCATTGACCTTTTCAGACCCTTCTTTAGCCAACACTGCCCACATCGCAGAATTGCATGAGGTGATTGCTGCAGCAAGGGCTGTCCTTTCTGATAACTGTCAGGTTACTCAATCAGGTGTGCATGGTAAACAGCTCCCAATCACCTGCGAGGTACCCCAGGCAACCTCATATTCTGCCACGTCATAATGTGTCAATGATTCCAGCACAATGGCATCACGGCGCTGCCAGTCTTTGCTGCACCAAGCATGGCAGGTTCATACTGGTCGGAGCATCATAATTCCTGCCTGTAGCTATTTTCAGGTCCTTGCCATCATTCTCCTTCCATTCACCGGGTGAGCCAGCAGTCCTGTCCCAATTGTCATTTGTTGCATGTTTGTTGAGAATGCCCACATGTGGAAACCATGTGTGGGGTATCCAATAGGAGGCCATTCGTCAACGGTTTGTGACAATCGGCGAGCTGCACATCAGTCTTCGGACGCCCTGTGTTTTTGCTGGAATGTGGGGCCATCCCTGGTCACATCATGTGGCTTGCCCAAGCATATTTTACTGATGATTGTGGGGGGCACGAGGGTGAGGAATGATGGGGGGCGCAGTGGCTAGTCAAATTTCAAGTCGACAAGGGAGCGATGGTCAGGCTTATTAATTTGGACAAGTATGGGTTCTTGGGGTGTGTGAAGGTACGCCAGCCACTACATCAGGTTGTGTCTTATAGTGAACAGTGCATTCCTTTGCAGGGGCAATTCTCCACCTCCAAGTATTATAAGCATGAGTAACAGCAACTGTCATTGTTAGTAGTCAATTCACCAATGGCGCAAAATATTTTTGGGCTGGATGCCTTTTCTGTTTCCTGCTTGTAGATTGTCATAGAAGGGCATTTAGTGTCTCAATTAATTAATTTTCACAACTTCCTTGCTGTGGTCATATGGACCACTGCTTGAGAATACTTTAGGCTAGGCTGAAAATTCTGAGGCACATGTTTCTCTCAAGCTGTTGGTGGTACCTAAATTTTGTCACCCCCTCCCCATTCCTTTTGCCATGTGCAACAAGGTAAAGGCTGAGTTGCAGTATTTAAAGGATCAAGGCATTGTTTCTCCCATTCTGTTGAGTCAATGGGCCACCCCCCTGTCTGGTGGTGATTCAGAAGCCTGGCATTGTCCTTTGCATTTGTAGTGGTTTTAAACAGAGGGTGTCACAGATTCATATCCAATTCCACCACCGGAGGAGTTGTTGGTGAAGCTGTCAGGCAACCAGAATTTTCTATGCATTGACTTACTCAAAAGCTACCTGCTGTTGACGTTGGACACAGTCTCTCGAACTTCCTTGGTCCTCAACACCCCTTTGAACCTTACTAGTTTAATCACTTGCCTTTCAGAATCTTGTCTGCACCAGGATGTTGTCAGCACTATTTGGAGCAGTTGATACAGGGCATTGACTGTTGTGTCAATCAACTTGATGACATTTGAGTCACGGGCCTGACAGGAGAGAACCATTTAGAAAACCTTCAGGTAGTTTTCCAATGCTTCCTGGAGAGTGGCCTCCATTGAAAACTGAAACACTGCATTTTTTCCTCCCCAAAGTTGCATTATTTTGGAAAATGTGCTTAGCAAAGATGGCCTCGCCCTGACAAGTGACCACATCAAAACTATTGTCAAGCTGCTGGAGCCCCAGAACGTGAAGGAGCTCCAGTCTTCTTAAGGGTAAGATTTCATATTATTCTCAGTTGATTCCCTGGGCCACACACATCTGCCATCATCTTAACTGACTCTGCCAGTTTGGCATACAGCCTATCTAGTCTGCAGATTGTAAACAGGTGTGTTTGTACTCTGCCTCCTGTCTGGTTTCTTTTACACCTGGTAAACCACTATCCCTGGCCAGTGACCTGTCCCAGTTTGGCACTGATACACTCCTATCCTACTAGAACATGGGTGGCACTGAACAGCCTAAGCATCAAAGAGGCTTTCTGAGGCACAGCACAATTGTTCCCAATTAGGAAAGGAGGTGTTAGCTACTATTTTGAGAGTTAAAAAGTTTTACGTTTTTTTTTGTATTGAGTGAGATTCCTCCTCATCATCGGCCACAAACTGCTAGTTTTCTTATTTGTCCCTCATTCTAAGCTGTCTGATAGGAATGCCTGCCAATTGCAGAAATGGTTCCTCTTTCTCAGTAACTATTGCTATGACTTTCATTACTGGTCCACCATCCAGCATGCCAATGCTGATGAGCTATTGTGGCTACTGGAGCGACTCAGTCCAGAGTTGAATCGGAAGGAGGCTCCCGTGTTCACATTGGATGATGCCTTGCAGCAAACCTTGTTGGATTTTCCATTGACAGTGTGAGAGGTCACAACTACCATGGCTGCTGAGCCACTTTTCCGGCATATTGGTTCAGCAGTCCAGATGCGTTGGCCAGAGTCTCTCTCTTAAGTTAGATATCTAGCATGGCATATGTTTTCTCTCTTATGTGATCAACACAATGATGTGCATCCAGGGGTTCTCCATGCTTTCCATGGAGGAGAAATGCTGTCAAGTAGTGCTCCACCCAGAATTGCACTCTTGCGTACTCCAATTGGTGCATGCATCACAATGGGGCGCAAGCTGTATGACAGCATTGGCCGACATTCATGTCTACTGGCCTAACATCAAACATCTGGTGTGGGCTGGCAGGGTTTGCGTATTGAATTAGGCTGCACTAGTTTTCTCTTTGGCTAGTCCTGAAGCACCCTAGGGACAAGGTGCACGTCAATTTCGCAGATGTATTTTTGGGCAACATGTAGTTATTGCTGGCTGACACAGTGTCCAATTTCCCATAGGTAGCCAAGTTGTTCTCCACATTGTTGACTGCCACTGTTCGTGTGTAGTCAGTTTCCCCATTGAGGGATCCCCCAGGACCCGTATGTCAATACCGGGAGGCAGTTTGTAATGCAGGAGTTTGAAGACTTTTAGATTCATAATGGTATCCAGCATATGGCTACCACTCCATTTCACCTGGCTTCTAACTTGGAGGTGGAGCACTTCATGTGTACATTCAAATCCAAATGAAGCAGTCAGTGCCTAACTCTTCCTGCAACAATGTGTTGCCATGTGTTCTGATTATGTACCAGGTGAAACCAGTCAACTGGTGCAGTCCAAAACAACGTTTGCAGGGCAACTGCCACAGGGTCACCGTAGCCCGCCAAATTTTCTAGCTGGGGTCGCCATTTGGGCCTAGCCCCTTGGCCACCAGCAGGGATGCCTGCTGGATGTTTTAGCATGCCACAAAGGTTTACAGTTCCTTGTGGTGGATGTTGGTGGGGAGCAGCTGACACATCATGAAAATCAGTTGTACCTGTGCACTGTTGGGACATCACTGCCACAGCACTCTAATTTGGCGGGGTGGGGAAGGGGTGCAGAGTTGGTTGTGACATTGTTTTGGGTGTAGGCTATCACTTGCAGTGGCGTGTTTCCCTGTTGCTGCCCCCTCCGAAGTCCTACCATCACCTGTAGCCTTGGCCCCCAGTGAGGCTCACACTTGCACCTGCTGATATGGAGGCCATGGATTCTGACCCACCCACCCTCCTCCTCCTCCTCCTCTTCCTCCTCCATGTCCTCCCTCCCTCGCCAATGGAGGTGGCCTCAACTCCACTGCTGCCAGTGGACCTCTGGCAGCCTTGGTTTCCATGTCCTTCCGCCAGAACCAATGGGCTTGGCATTGCCCCCTTCAGTGGTTGATTCCCGGGCAGGGTCTTCAGCAGCCTCTCTGGCTCTGCGCTGGAGGTCACAGCCCAAGCCTTGGCATTTTCATCCGTATGTGGCCTTCTGAATGGAGAGGGATATATTATCCCCGCCAGCAGACATCGGATTGAGAAAGATGAGCTGGCCTGGGTAGTGCTGCTTCCCGCAAATCGACTCGCATGGCAAGTTTTTGTTTCACTCATGGGGTTCTGTTCCCTTGTTATTACTGGGGCACTGTTGGCCTGTGAAGTACCTGCATCAACAGTGTTGTGTAGCGTTGTTGTGATACCAGTGCAGACACTAAAGTATTAATAACCTGTTGTAAAAATGACATACGTGAATGAACACACACAAAAGTAGTAGTTAAAATTTCAACTTGTAATTTTACTACAGCATTTTAAATTTAGTTTAGTAATAGGTTATCAGTCTTAGACTTTTGTGTGTTACTGCCTGCAAGCAGCAGATAGGTACCCTAGTCTAATGATTATGGGTTTGTGTGCTGCCCCCGCCCCCAACCCCCGTCCCCTTCTCGCTTTTTTAAAGCTTAATGTGGTAGTTTTCCACCAAACTATATACCGTACTTCACAGACTATAAGACGCACTTTTTCCTTCAAAAAATTGCCTCCAACATTCAGGGGCGTCTTACTCTGAATGTCCATTGTTAGATCTAAAATTCCAGCCAGTCTTACAGGTGGCACTATATCTGATGCTGTGGGAAACCTATTTCTATCTGGCAACACTGAATTCAATTGGCAGCAGCAGTGCACCGATGTGACAAACATGAATTGTGGAGGTTCACAAGCTTGCAAACATTGTCTTCCTCCTGCCCCACCATCACAAACCCAGGACACTGTCTAGCCTATGATGCGTCATTGCAGTCTATAGTGCCAGTGAACTTGAACTGAAAGTGATTTGTGTTATCGGTAACACTACAACATTTTTGTTAGTAGCTAGTTTTATAATAAAAAATAAAAGGTATTCATATGGTGCTGGCCTTAAATTGAAGGTAATAGGATATTCAGGACAACATAGAAACAGGGCAGTTGAGAGGCATTTTGGTCCTCCAACAACAGAAAAAAATCATTCACGATTGCCAGGCAAGTAAAGAAGAGCTCACAAAAATTAGGAAGACTAAAGCAAATAGAGGACTGAATGCAAAATGCCCAAAATTAGAAGACGAAGTATGAAAAGGATTCATGGACACTATCAAAATGGCATTGGAATTAATACAAAAATGAAACAAATATGCACTATAGTGGAATTTAACAGACTAAAATATCTCAGAAAATGCCACAAGAGTATGAAGAGAAAATATTATCTTTCCATTACCTTATTACTCCACATTGAAAGAAAGCCAGTGTGGAACTAAGCTAAATAGCAAATATGGGCAAAACTCCTCTGACATTTGATATGTCGAATAACAGTACTGTTTCCATGAAAGGTTTTAAAACTGTAAGTATAAAAATAAGTGGACTTGAAAAAATGCACTACACTGTTGTCCTTTCATGTTGTGCTGATGATACTAAACTTAATCCATTGATCATTTTCAAGTGCAAAATAATGCCAAAACCTTCTGAAATACTGCCAAGTATTGTTCATGTACATGACAAGGGTTGGATGGATGAGGCTGGTATGAAATTATGGATTAACAGGATGTGGGAGAGAAGGAAAGGTTCTTCACTGAAGAAGATTTCACTTCGTGTGCTAGATCAATTTAGTAGTCATTTGAAAAATTCTGTGAAAGAGAAATTGAAATAGGGAAATATAGAGCTCACTGCTTTTCTGCAAGGACTTACTTCGCAACTGCAACCTCTTGATGTCTTGATAAATAAACCACTTAAAGAGTTTATAAGAGAGAGAAATGGAACAAATGGATGATGGATGAAACGCAGCATGAATTCATGCCGAAGGGAGCTTTTAGACAACCTACAATCAAACAAGTGTGTCAATGGATAAAACAGTCATGGTCTAGAGTGAGAGCAGACATTATTGTTCAATCTTTCAAGAAGTGCTGCATAAGTAATGCTCTTGATGGCAGAGAAGACCATCTTATACATGAAGAGCACAACCATGATGATGATGATGATGATGATGATGATGATGTGATGATGATGAAGAAGAAGAAGAAGGAGAAAGCTCAGATGACAATATCCAGGGATTTTAAAGGTCAGTTTGTTTTTATAAACTAAAATATTTTGTCTGTTTTTGCAATGTAATAATAAAAATTGTAAAAATGTTATTAAAAAAACTGCTAAAAATTAAGGTGCATCTTACAGTCCTTAGTGTCTTATAGTCTGTAAAACATGGTATCAATAGCGCTCCAATTCACTCAGCAAGAAATGATATGTCTTCTTCTTTAATTTTAAACTGTACATGATCAGAGAATTTAGTTTAACTGTACACAACCAACTTTCTCCATTTTACATTTGGCAGCAGCACTATACACACCCAGATTATTTAACATTCCGGAATCTGTGATTTTATTTCATATTATGATAGAGTAATACATTTTATTTCCTGCAGTTCCCAATATGTTCATGTCTGTCAGGTGAAATGTCAATATACGAAAGTTATAAGCAATCTGTGAATGCTCTACAATTTTAAAATCTGTGTTGTTGAAGATGCAGACATCCAACATTCTGAAAAAAAAAAAAAAAAAAGTTCTCTCTTCGTCTTAGTCTCGCACACATATCTGTGGAGTTTCTACAAGCAAAACCCCTTTTTTATGTTTTCATGTAGTCCAGACTTAAAAAACGCACAATTGAGGAAAATACAGAATCAAGGAAAATGTTAAAATCCCCAAAATCCGAGCAAAAACATATCTATTGGCATGTATGATTAAAAATCATAATCCTCTCCAATACACTGTATAAGTGAAGGAAATTAAATGTACAATATAATGTTTATACAATAATTTGTGGTAATGAATGTCATCAGTTCTTAAGAAATCACATATTTGTAACAGCAAGTAAAAACTCATTTAAAAAAAATTGAAGCTGGTTCCTGGGTACAAGGTAATCAATCTATTTTCTGACATGCTATGACCACAAATTATACATCAAAACACCCGTTTTTGAGAGAGCTTTCCTTTGTGTTAAGCCAGAAAGAAGAAAAAATTGATGAACATGGTGAATTAAACTGAAAACTATGAAGTATGGTGGAAGGTGTCGGAATGTAACACATGAGGTGTATGTTTTCCTTCTGTAGACAATGGCAGTGCAACATAGTGCATATGCTGGTGACACAAGGGCAGTGACCTCTAGTGCATTGCTTGTAAACTTTTCCTTGTTCATTATGCTGAGGGGAGAGCTTGTCTGTAGCTGAACAAGTTGAGGAAGTGACGTCAAAATGACGTAGGAAAGTGTATGTTGATATGCTGATCGGCGAATACAAATCAAGTTGATATGAAAGCAGTTTGTGGCCAGCTAGGGAGGAAAAGTTAGCGACAGCTTTCGACCTGGAACAAATCCTGCCCATTCACCCCCTTCCACAGCAAACAAGTGCTCGCTCCCCCACCAAAAGGGTAGCCCGTACAGTCCAGAATATATATGCACCATGTAAATTCTTTGGTCTATGCCATGAAGTCAACACCGCACGGTCTTGGTCCTCACTCATCATTGTATAGTGCACATGTTTTATGGACGAGGAAGATTATTGTTTAATGTTCCATTGACAACAAGGTCATTAGAGATGGAGCACAAGCTCAGATTATGGAAGGATGGGGAAGGAAATTGGCCGTGCGCTGTCAAAAGAACCATCCCGGCATTTGCCTGAACCAATTTAGGGAAATCAAAAGAAACCTAAATATGAAAGATTGGACGCAGGTTTGAATCGTCATCCTGCTGAATGCGAGTCCAGTGTGCTAACCATTGCACCACCTAATTCTGTCATGTTTTACATTGCTTGCTTGTTGGCACTATCAATGTGAAGTTGGTAAGTAACAGTGCAATAGTCACACGGTGTAGTGTGTTTCCAAAGTCCACCCATAGCATATGAAAGACATGCAGTTAGAAATCATGCATCATAATGTGAAACACTGTCAAAATTAAAATATTAGATCACTCACTACAGACAGCAGGTATAGGGTAGATTGGAAGGAGTGTTAGAAATTGAGTATTGTAATGTAAAATACTTTCAAAATTAAAATATCAGATCACACACTACAAACAATAGGTCTAGGTTAGGTTGGACAGTGATAATTTGGTGGGTTCTATTTAAATAAAAGGATTACTGTAAATGTGATGCAATGAGGCGAACTTCAGTGAAAAGGAATTTGATCGGACACAGAAATTTTCTGCAGCTACAAGCTAAAGGATCTTCATCAATTTTGTAAGATAAGTTAGGAGATAGAGTAATCTTTTATTCTATACACTGTGTACAACTGAGATAAAGTAGCATGGAAAAATATAAAATATTACAGCAGCTAAGTGGTTAAACCCTAATCATAAATGTGGACATCTACTTAATGACAAACCTTGTCATCATTGCTCTTATTGTTTAATACTTTTCTTATGAGTTGCATTTCATATGCTCACTGCACTTCATATTCTCCATCCCATTGAAGTGTTATTGTAGGCTTGATGAGAGAAACAGACATGAAAAAATGAGTTTACTTTCCCAACTGACATTACAAGCTTATTAGAAGTCACCTGTACATCACAGAAAATGTCAATTTTAGAACAAAAGCCCAGGCACTAAAGTTTCACTTCATGCCTTCTATCACTGCTGCCAATTTTTATGATGGCTCTAAGCAGTATGGGACTTAACATCTGAGGTCATCAGTCCCCTAGACTTAGAACTACTTAAACCTAACTAACCTAAGGCCAACACATACACCCATGCCCATGGCAGGATTCGAACCTGCAACCGTAACAGCAGTGCGGTTCCAGACTGAAGTGCCTAGAACTGCTCGGCACTGCTGCCGATCTTTATGTTCTATAGTGTGTGGTGTGAAGTATATATGCGAGTAGTGTATGTAGTTGTGACAACTTTATTGTGTCAGATTTGAACACAAAAGACTTTAAGATGTGCTATCGCAAAACCCTTGTTCTATTTCCATGTGACATCTCTGCCACAGCACATGATCTGCTTTTTTCAGCACTTCACAAAATGTTTTCACCCCTACCAACACTTCCATAATCGAAGGGTTATTCTCCCTCTCAACACATCCAGCAGGCGAACTCATTTTACATATGTTAGTATGGTGTGGTGGTTGCATTGGCTGTTGGATGACATAACAAGTTCCCAGACAATAAGAGGTCACCAGCTGGAATTGGCCAATGTTTCCTTGATTCTGACTGAGTATATTCTTCGAGACTCTTCAAGATAGCAATATTGTTGCTGAACACAGTACGTTGGAAATACGTGCAGAAAGACAAGACTTAGTTATATGTGGCACAAGAAAAGGTGAAGGCTGGGATCCTTCATCACATATTCGCTTGGACCAGAACACTTCAGATCAGCTGTCCTGTTTTTCCATTGCTGCTGCAACCTAACAGTAATTGTATCAAAATTGCGCAGTGAAGCTAAATGTTCAAGCTGTTTTGGCAATGCCGATCAGGGATTAAGTCAGTGTTTCCTCTCTCATGTACCCCACTCCACAACGGCCTGAAATATTCCCTTAACTCCGCTGCCACCCATGGTGCGAAATGTCTGTCTTTTATGCCACTTATATATTGTGCAGACACATCAAACGTCAGTAGGAAAAAAATGGGAGGAAGCCAAGTGAGACGTCGAGTAAGAACGTAGAGCCAAACTAAACCTTACTAGGAAGAAGCATAAAACTAGGGAATTTTTGGCATTGATCTTACGGGTTTTCCACAGAGGCTACAAATTTATGGTGTAGAATGGTGAAAAACATAAAATTGGTTAACACAAAATCGAAGTTCCAGTGTAATATCACCTACTAACATAAATGGCTTCAGAATATCTAAATCAGAGCCTACACTGTGTTTAACGATTAAAAGGATAGAAAAGGCCTTCATGTGGAATGCCACGTTTTGTTGAGGTTTGAGTGATGCACTCAGCACAATAAACTTGTAACAATAACATCAAAATGTAAAGTGTCTTGCAAAGAAGGAAAGAATATAAAAAGATAAATGAATGGTGAAAGCACATGAAACAGAAAAAAAAGACAGACAGAGAGAGAAAGAGAGAGAGAGAGAGAGAGAGAGAGAGAGAGAGAGAGAGAGAGAGAGCGAGAGCGAGAGAGAGAGAGAGAGAGAGAGAGAGAGAGAGAGGAACACACAGGAGGAGATGATGGATGGAAAAAGAAGCAAAAGACTGGGTTTGTATCTTAAATTAGGCAGATGGCAAGAAAACAGAATATTATAGTTTCTTTCTTCCATTGCTTTGGTGAAGTTATGTGATAAGATGCACCTAAATCATTGTGAAAGCATGGAAAGTATTGTATCGGAGGTTACAAGTCATTTCACTATCCTCATTAAAAACATGAGACGAGATTTCAAACATACCTGGTGTAATGTGCTGCTCCCGGATCACCATAACCCAAGATGATATCATGAAGCCAGTCAGGGACTACACATTCTGTATTCATTAACTCCCTAATTGTTTCAAGCACGGCTTTGAAATTGTTTTCTTTGGGTTTCCGCCTCATCAGAATGTTAAATGTCTCGTACACATCCTACAGTACATTAAACAATGGCAAATCCAGAATGGAATGTAACAATATTGTGAAAAAGAAAGTTGCTACTCACCATATAGCGGAGATGCTGAGTTGCAGAAAAGTACAACAAAAACATGTCTCAAATAAAGCTTTTCGCCAGTATGGCCTTCATCAACAATAGACGGCAGAGACACACACACACACACACACACACACACACACACATGGCTGTAGTCTCAGGCAACTGAAACTTTGTTGTGCCTATCTGTGACTTTGCATCTCCGCTGTATGGTGAGTAGCTACAGTACATTAAAATCATTTATAAAAAGTGTTATGATTAATTACAGAAATAATTCATTACAACACAACAAATCGAGGTTATTAATTCAGCACCTCAGTCAACATTCACATTATATACATTTTCTGTTAATTTTGTCAGTAAGATATATTAGCACTAAAAGTCCTTACTTATTAATGGCTATGGAGGCATCTCACTGTATTACGGCCAAAAATTCCTTCTTTTGGAAAGGGAGGGTATAAGTCTTATCTAGTTTACTTAAATAATGTCTTCAGAGATCCACTGAAAGTGATAACTCCATAGTTGATCATCTTAGATGAAAATAAGTTGCTTCTGTATTGATATATGGAACAAAATCAAGACGTGCATGTGATTTCCATTATCTATTTGGCCTCACACTCAAATGAAGAGAAGTGTCACATTCATTCCTCTTCCCACATGCCTTACACTTTCCTATTGCTTTCTTATATCTCATACAAATTTGTATCACACTTTAGCATACTTACTTTTCTCTCTCCACAATATTTTCTGTCAATATGTCTTCTTTAATCAGAAGTTGCATACTTACTGGCATTAACTCGACATTTTCTCATTTGTTAGTTTTGTTTAGTTTCACACAGTACAGCTTCAATCGCTCCAATTATATTTTAAGTTCCCACATAGTAAAGTTGTCTAAGACACTGGTTTCCATTTCTTCTTTTCTTATCTTGCATGAATATTCTACTAATTTATTTTTTATATTACAATACCTCATGTCCCTGGCTGGCAAGATCCATGTCCTTGCAATATTGATTGCAATCAAGCCACACCCTGAAAGTTCGTCGTTCTCCAGGCAGTTGTGGTTTTGGCTCTGGTCCTTCTTCAATGACACGGCCATTCTGATCCAACATGCCCTCTACTTCGCAGCCACGAACATATGTCAGACCAACCTGAGGCACAAAAGGCTCTCGCTGGTCATACTTTGTACCTATTAGATATTAAGAAAATATGGAAGCACGTTTTAGATAACATGTTTTGTCTCATTTTTTAAAAATATTCATATAATCACATACGCTACAAATATTAATCTTACCACAGAAAAAGTTGGTTGCTCACCAAACATGCAACCAATGAAGGTTCTTGTAAGTGCTGTATCCCTGAGTCTGAATTAATGTCATATGATAGGTACTAAACTTCTTTGAACTACTCTTAATGACCCATAAACCAACGATTGCTTGATTTATTTATTTATGTCTGTGGACCATTCTGTACAATGGTATTGGACTAGCTTACTTGAAGTTCAAGAATTACAAGTTTCAAAAATACATAAAACTACATGTATAAATCAGTAAAACGACAGACTTCTTTAAAAATAGCATCTACAATACAAGCATCTAAAAAATCAAAAAATTTTAAAAATGTTGATATATATACATAGTTACCAATAATTAAAATCACTTTATGCTTTCTGAAAGTTTTTTTACATGTTTGCACAGTTACATATGAAACGTTACATTAATTTTTTGCTTTAAGGTATTCTTTAATGCTATATGGGCAAGATTAAATTAAGTGCCATTTTAGTTTATTTTTGGAGGCAGACATGTTTTATATTATTTTTATATAGTCTGGCAAACTGTTGTATAGAAGGCATCCTAATTTTACACGCTCTTTGTCAGTTAATTTGAGCTGATTTCCTTCAAAATGATAATCAGTTTTATTGCTTGTGTTACAGTCATGGATAACTCCATCTAACAATGAAGCATGATTACTTTTTACATAAATAATTCTTTCATATATGTATAGTGATGCTAATGTTAATATGCTTAATTCCCTGAATTTATTTCTGCAGGAATCTCAAGGAGATAATTTTGTTATGCATCTTGCACTCTTCTTTCATAGCTTTAGTACTCTTTGTATGTACACATTTGCAGAATTTACCCCGACCAGGATACTATATGAAATTTGTGAATGAACGAGCCCACAGTAAATTGTTAGCAACATTTGTGTGCTTAATGTACTTGACATTTTTATCATTAGAAATATATTTGAATTCACTCTACGACAAACATTATTCAGTTTTAAACATGGCTGTTTCTCAGTAGCAGTACACAATTTTCAAACAAAGGAATTATACAGCCAACCGGTTGCAAATAATTGTTTGGTATAATTAAGGTACCAAACAGTTATTTGCAATTGGTTTGCTGTATAACTCCTATGTCTGACAAATATCATTTGTATGGATCTCCCAAGCCAAGAACCTATCCAGTGTACACCCAGGAATTTATAACTTTCTGTCTCTTTTAGGTTCAAGTCTCCAAGCTTGATAGTAATATTGTTCAAGTTACGTGTTTTGTTTGCATTTATCTGTATATATGTGGTTTAATTTACATTTATAAAAAGATTATTTCCTCTGAAATAATTGTTTCCATTTTCCATATTTAGAGAAGATTGCTGCTGAAATACTACTTATACCAAATGACATGTCATCTACATGCATGACAGCATTTCCACCTTGGCATATCATTTACATATAAAGTAAAAAGTAGTGTGTCCAGCATTGATCTTGGAGGCACTCCATACTTAACAAATTCAAAATTTGAGTAGACATTTGTAATATTGCTGTTCACATTTTGTTTTATTTCTACACACTGTTCTCTGTTTCCATGAATGATTTTATAATATCTGCTGCTTTCCCACTTATAACATAGCGCTTAAGCTTTTCTAGTAATATGCTGTGATCCTCTGCATTAGACACCACAGGAGAGCAGTATTGGGAGAGAAATTCACTCACAATGTCAAAGAAAATCCTGCATCTTTTTACTACACTGCTCACAAAGAAGTGAATATTTTGCTAAATGCCACGCAAGATTTAACAATTTTCTGAACTATGAAGACACAGATAGCGTACAGGAATATTTGATGGCATCACAACCGCTAGGAACTTTCGCCACAATGAAAATCAGTATAAATCACAAGCACGGTATAATGTAATTTTAAATGTGAAGAGCCACCCAATGATGGACCTGTCTGCTCAAAGAAATAACAACATCTTTGTTCCTCAAAAATAGCTTTATTAACAGTGGCTGGTTGCTGCCTTTACTCTATTGAAAGATTGAACCTGTTAAATACAGAAAAGGCCTCAGGCCTGGAAAGGAATGTTGAGCATTATATCAAGTAAACCAAAAGCTGCAGTAATAAATAGAATGCGCAAAATTATTGAGGCTTTTGTGGCCACTTGTTGATATAATTGCCTGTGGGCTTCTGTCTCGGTTTCTTCAGTCGACACTGGTTTCATGATTTTTCTGACATTTCACCAGCACAAATGGCTGGCATTGTTAAAGCTTCACCTTCCACTACTGGTGACAGACAGCAGTCGACCCTGCAGCCAGAGATTATATGGACATGTCACGTCAATGTCTGGGGGCTATTCCCCAGGCATTACTGCTGTGGTTGTCCCCTTGCTACCTGCAATGGTCGTTTGCTGCAGCATGGAAATCCAAGATCTGTTTACCTTGGTGCTTTGCTCTTTCAAGTTGAAGCTGTTGTCATGTGTGTGGATTTCTCTGGCTTCCATGAACAAGTGGCCATGGTAGCTCTCTTCCACACCAAAACTTCCACTTTGGTGAATTTTATTATGTGGTCTTTCTCATACAGTGCATGCTCTGCCCCGGGCCAATTTCTCCACCAGTCCCTATCTGCAATGCCATTGATCCTGGTGTCGATAGATCATCCCATCATTTCAACAGAGAGTTTTATATACATACAGGATATGCAGCATATTCCAGACATTGCAATTGGGTTTGTCCTCTGCTATTCACAGAAACTCTTTGATTGTGGGCAGTTTGTAAAAAGTCTTTATGCCAAGTCCGTGCAAAATGCTGCCTATTCAGCCTATCACACTGGGGATGTATGGCAAAAAGGCTGTACCCACCATTTCTTCTTCCAACATGACACTTCACTGAGTGTTATATTTTGCTTTCCATGAGCTGCATCTCAGGTCTGAGATGCTGCACATCACATATTCATGTTGCCTCTCACATTCAAGATGCTACAGCTCACATATTCATCTTGTGAGCATTACAAGCATAAAAATCAATCCTCCTTCCCAGCTCATGCGAAAATTTGAGTTTGTGCACACCCTAGTCCATGTGTACCAATTTTTGATACGTGCTATGTCCCAGGTTCTCATCTTTCCTCGTAACCAGCACACCTATAAATGGTATGGTTGATCTTGTTCTACCTCCACAGTAAATTTTATGTTGCCATGGAAACTTTTTAGATGTCTTAGGTAGTCTACTAACTCCAGGGTGGCCAATTTATTAATGGAAGATTTTGAAACATAGGCTCTAGCCTTGGGTCCTCATAAACCTAAGCTAAGGTACAGGTATGTCGACAACACCTTTGTCAGGTGGAGCCATGGTGAGGATCAGTATAAAATTTGCTATGGAGGTAGATAAGGACCAACACCTATCCTAAATAGCTGTGCTAGTTACAAGGCATAGGGCAAATCTGGGACACAGCATGTACCGAATACCTACATGCACATGAATGTTTGTTGCAGATAGCAAGGGGAGAACCACAGCGGTAATGACCAGACAAAATACCTCCCACCAGCAATGGAGGGTGAAGCTTTGACAATGCCAGCCACTCATGCTAGCAAAATGTCAGAAAAATCATCAAACAAATGTGGGTTGAAGAATCCAAGACAGAAGCACACTGGCAATACGTAAACCTATTGCAAGTTATGGTGTTTAACAAATTACAACCCATCATCATCACCCTGTTGGCACCACATTGTAACAAAGGAGGCTGTGAACTGATAGCAGGAAAAGTAGGTTCATAGGCATAAGGACACAGGAGTAAACAAGACATTTGATACGAATAAGACATGAAAAGAACAAATTATTAAAGAAATGAATAAAAAATAAGATATCTTAGGCATGGGAGAAAATAAATACAGAAAGCAAGAGACAGAGAGAAATAATGTGGGAAATAAAAAGCATTATCCTGCAACAGAAGTGGTGGTAATATTGTAAAATCAGAGAGGTAAACAGAATCAAGAGTATGTGAGAGTTATTACAAGTGCACTAGCAGTAATTAACTAAGATTTAAAATCCATACTTTCCTTTGAATGGGAGTCGCACCACCAATTATACAATTTGAGCAAACTGATTCAAAGCCTCAGCTTAACATGGTATTCTACACTTACCTTCCAGTCTTTGCACAAGATGCCCCTAAGTGCTGTGAGTCTGACCACTCCAAGAGAATGGATACAGCAAGGACTACATTTTATACTTTAGCCTCAAGTTAATATGAGGAGGAATTGTGTTACTCTATGCACAATATATGCTGCATTGGGGAGAAAGCAGTACAACTTGAGAACCTGAGTCAGTTCATGGGGTATTCTTAGACGATGGGTAGTACACAGCTCTCGAGAAGCAGGGACCTATGTTCAAATTCGGATCAAATACACAATTGCAATGAGTCACACACACTCTACAGCAGAGTAAGGTTGTTTTCTTTCAGTGTTAGTAATGACAAGATGTCTGATTTGTCAGCTTCTATAACACTAGCATTGGCAATTAATGTGTTCAGTGAAGCCACTTATCACAGATGTGCAGTAAGCTGAATACAGAAAATAAGAAACTGATTAGGTATATAATGTACACATACAGTTCATTATACTATACAGCCGGCCGGAGTGGCCATGCGGTTCTAGGCGCTACAGTCTGGAGCCGAGCAACCGCCACGGTCGCAGGTTCAAATCCTGCCTTGGGCATGGATGTGTGTGATGTCCTTAGGTTAGTTAGGTTTAATTAGTTCTAAGTTCTAGGTGAATGATGACCTCAGAAGTTAAGTCGTATAGTGCTCAGAGCCATTTGAACAATTATAAGACATAAAAGGTGCTTTTACTTTGTTCTTGGACAGAGGACATACTCTAAAAGCTAGATGTAAAGTGAAAAAAAAATTGTACTATATACTCTAACTGCCACACAAATTTTGTTTCAAGAAATGTCAACATTTTTATATGAACATAATTAGTATTTATTTATTTACTCATCCAGGGTTCACCTGATAATGGTACAGAACATTTTCATCATGAAAATAAATAAGCCAAATATATAGGCACATAAAACATACAACATAAGAACATTTTTAGAAGACTGACGGTCAAGCATCACCTGGCTGAAGGATACATCCTGGCATTTGCGTGACATGATTTAAGTAACCCTAAATCAGGACGGGCAGGTAGAGCAAAATTCATCCCCTGAAACATGAAGCTGATTTTTAACAACTGTGCTGCCTCATTCGATTGATCCCTATTGTTCAATGTTCTTTTGTTTATACAAAAACTGCAACATATAACAAAAAATAGTTTCACACTGTTATAACGTAATTAGCTCTTTTTGTGGAATACACTTGTGTGAGACCAGATACGACATAACTACTTCTTGGTCCTCATTTGGTAATATTAGATAGCTTCTGCTTTCAGTTTATCTTTTTACTAGAGGTTGGGACTCATATTTTCAGAAATTTAAGATTTCATTACTATGTCCACAAATGTCAATCAGTGATTCCACAATTTTTATCTTTTTTGCTGTCAGAGAGGGAGGAGGGGATAAAGAGAAGAAAGGGGAGGGGGGGGAAGTGAGCACTTGTTGCGACTTAATATTTCTAATTGCACAGTTCTGTCATATGCCTTGGAGGAACTCGCAACACCAGAAGCATTGCAGGGCACACAGTGCAACACCAAGTACTGTCTTCCCATCTAACCCTGCAGGGTTGGTTGGGGATTTTAACCCCAATCTTCCTAATGTGAGTCTTATGCTTTAATCACTGAATGACCACACTCAGTATGTGTGCATTTCAAATGGCTCCACCTGACAAAGCATTTCCTTCTTAGAAAGGAACACTTATTGAGAGTACACAGGGTGTTTCAAAAAGGACTTTACGAATTTGAAAATTCATGTAAATTAATTCATAGCATCTACAGAGGTGGTTGTAATGTTAATTTAGAGGAAAATGCATCAAGATTTGTCTCGCGTAGTTCTCTAGTGCCGAAATGCACCATAAGGAGTGCTACTGACAGTTGTGTTAAAGATGGCTGCCTTCACTGGATCCAAGCATGCTAGCTGTGTGTTTTGGTTTTAAGAATCAAAGTCGGCAACAATAGTTCAGCATAATTTCAGTACCAAGTACGCTAAAGATCCTTCTGGTAGACCTACAATTTATGAATGGCATAAATGTTTTGCAGAAACAGGGTGCTCAGTAAGACGTGGGAAATCATCAGGTCGTCCAAGCACATCTGATGATGTCGTTGAACGAGTAAGACAATGTTTTGTCAACAGCCCTACGAAACTGACCTGACAAGCATCTCGCAAACTGCAAATCCCATACACAACTGTTTGGCGTGTACCAAGAAACCGTTTGCTTTTCAAACCGTACAAACTGACTATCGTACAAGCAAAAAAAAAAAAAAAAAAAAAAGACACTGATAAAATTGTTCACAAGAACTTCTGTGCAGATATGTTAAATCAATTACACGAGGATGAAAATTTTTTGGACAAAATCACCTTTTCTAATGAGTTGATTTTTCTTTTAACTGGCTAGATTAACACACACAACTGAAGAATTTGGGGTAAAGCATATCCACATCAAACAATGCAAAATGTTCTTGATAATCCTAAACTGCATTGAGCAAAAACTAAGTGTATGGCCACTTTTTTTTGCGAGAGAACCATCCATGGGATAGTGTACCTGCATATGTTACAACAATTTTTGATACCACAGATCGATGAGATGACCAAGAAATGTTTATTTCATGCAAGGTGGTGCAGTGACCGTTTTCAAGGCCAATGGATTGCCTGTGATGCACCAACTGCATGGCCCCCCATGTTCAGCAGACCTGACACAACTCAATTTTTATTTTTATGGAGTTTCATCAAAGATATCATGTTTGTACCTCCTGTGCCGGCTTCTCTACCTGAACTCAGAGCAAGAATTTACACCAACACTGAGCAAAGCTACATCTGCAATGCTACAGTGAGTTTGGGAAGAAACTGACTTCCAATGGATGTGTGCAGGATAACCAATGGAATCTCATACGACATCTTTATTTTAAGGTAAAAAAACTTGATGTGTTTCCCAACAAAATAACATTAAACCCAGCACTATGTATTCTTTCAATATATTTACATGAATTTTTAAAGTTGTAAAGTCCTTTTCGAAACACTCTGTACTTAGTAACAGCATGAAAGTGATTTACAATATATCGCCTAGAATGTGTGATTCTAAATCACAAGTGGAGCATGTTAAACATGAAATTCCAGCAATAGCATCACAAGGAATTCATTATTTCATAAATAAAATTAATTCATTTGCATGAATTTTTTTTATGTTTAATAATCAAAAATTAACAATCACTAGAAAATGACGGCACTATAAATACATGATCATAATATGAAAATTATCAATGTGTAATACTAACCAATAGGTGCTGTAGGACGGACAGCTATCAAAAAACACACATCATGCTTGCGCAAACCTTCCCATTCTGCTTTTATCTCATTACGTACACTCAGGTTGACAGTGATGTCAGCACGTACTCTTGATGGTCTCTTTTCCCCTAAGCAGTACAAAAGAAACGTGAAGGATGCCTTAGATGCTAACATAGTAAAAACAATGAAACTTACTTTCTAAACATAAGATGCACATGATGAACTAATGATTAAATTACACAAAAAATCTTCAGCATCAAAGACAGCTCCTTGGGAGATCAAATAACAAAGGATGAAAATGATAAAAGTGAGAGTGCCAAGCAGATACACTAAGTAGTGAAAAAGTCAGCGAGAAATTGAGTCTATCTGAGAGAGAGAGAGAGGCTAAGATGGAACAAAAGGTTTTCCCTTAGGGTAAAAAATTAAATCATCTTTCATCTCCCATCTCAACTCGTAGTTTCAATTTTGTTACTTTGAATAAAGAACTTATGTTTCTGACACAAAAAAATCAATGTTTACTTTTGCAGTAGCCAACACAAACTTAGCATCCTTAGCCTGAACTTCTCATCTATTTCTAAATCTACTTCGATACTCTGGAAATCACATTTTGGTGCCTGGCAGAGGGTTCATCGAACCAGCTTCACAATAATTCTCTACTATTACAATCTCAAACAGTGCACCTTAATTACCTTCACACAGTTTCCACACCTATTCTTTCCCTTAATTATCTTCCAAGAGAGGGTGGAGAAGAAAAAGATTCACAGTGTTCCCCCCCTCCTCCCAGTTGGTTGATTCATTGTAACTTATTACACATTTCTTTCTTCCCTCATCATTTCTCCTACAAACAATTTTGGCAACACAGATCTTTTTCTTCTCTTTCCCTTCAACATATGTATTCTCTGTATTACATCAATCAACTGTCAACTGGGAAGCAGATGTATAAATAATTTCAAAGTTGTTTTATTTATTTTTCACTTCACATTTTATAAACAAAAACTGGACTAGGACATGACTGGGTCACCTATTATATAATTTATTTTTCTGGAGGAGGAAGAAACAGAAATAAAAGAATGAGTGGCAGCTCTTTTAAATAATCAGGCTAGAAAATATAACACTCAACAGATCAGACCACAGGCACATACGGATTAACAGTAGAATTGAAGTTTGTTGAAAAAGATAAGAGCAAGAGGCACTAGAATTGCATGAAATGCATATTAAATGATGCAGCAAACAAGTGAAAGGTTAAAAAATGGGCAGAAATGGGAACAGAAATAAAAGCAAAAAAAGTAAAAGTAAGGGAAAAATTTTAAAATGACTTGTAAAAACAGAACTAATTACAGTAGTAGAAGAAAGAGGCAGGAGCAAATGGAAAAAGTACATAGAAAGAGACTTTTATGAAGAACAAGTTTACATCATCCTCAAATTCTGGTATTGGAAGGAAACACTTGGCACATTTGCCTATCAAATAGATTGTACTACCTGTCTAGACAGTGAAAAAGACATTTTATGTGAATGGGAAGAATTTAGCACATGGCATACTTCATTTAACGGCTTAACTTATGAACTATTACCTTCATACTGGAAATGCTAATCAATTAAAGATTAGTACCACATTAGATTTTCATTGTCTCTCATTTACCAATCTATCACTGGTTTAGAGCATGCCAAAAACTTTGAAAACACATTTGGCGTACAGCAACAATACACCGTAGAATAATGCACAATATTCTTGTACAAGAGTACTATCATTGTTTAAAAATCCTTGTCGCATAACAAAGCATACGCAGCTGTAACCTGTTTCAACATATCATTCTAATATTCATCCAAAATATTCACCCACAGGAAATATGAATCAGGATGGCTGACTTCCATAAAGATGGTCTGCACCTTTGAAGTGAAGTGGATACTGTGCTTCAGTTGTATATTTCTTTTAATTTGACATGAATTTCTTATGACTGCATTTGCAAGATCTTGAAAAAGAGCTAAGACCTCTTAGCAGGAAACAAATATCATCACTAGTTCTGCAAACATGTAAGACATTTATTTCCCACAAATAATTCAAATTGTTAACCACTTCATAAAGGTACTAAACAAAATGAAACCATTAAATAGTAATCAACTTAAGTATCTTGATATTGCAGTGCATATAATTCAAAGCACAGCATCTACCTGAGTAAAAAGAAAACACACACACACACACACAGACACACACACACACACACACACACACTGTGGAGTTACATATCACTCAAGAAGAGTTGTTTGTATTCTTATGTATGCCTTGCAGCCAAATAATACTTGGAAATGGAAGAAAGGTAATACAAATTATTACGTAGGAGAGCACAGATACTGTGCGGGTTCATGATGCCCACAAATGGAAGAAAGATAACATAAATTATTATATAGGAGAGCCCAACTACTGTGTGGATTCATTGCTTTATGTGCATGTGGAGAACCAGGCAAAGAGAAAAGGCATATCTTCAAGATGGGATGACGATTACAGTAACTTTGAGAGAAAAAGTCTCTGTGTACTCCATGAATTGTTGGCTTATGTTGGAGAAACTTGTCATCCACAGAATAAATCAAGGAAAATATGATAATGGCTATCATCTCTATGAAGCAAATTACGTGATCTGTCATTTTGAATTTTTAAGTAGTGTTTTCAAGTTAGAAATCTTTTGTTATCTGATGGATACTGCAAGTGATTTTGATCAATACATAGAGTATATGTATATATGAAGATTGTCGGAAAAATTATTGAAGAAAAGTAGAAATTGTTAGATTACATTTCATTCCAGCATAAATTATGCATGCATTTGACATAGTGTAAGGTTGCTGTACCTAAGGTTCTTGTCAGTTAAGAAGATGAAAAGAACAAGAATAACATTTAATGACTACTGACTGAAGTAAGCCAAATCCATACCTTGAAATTTGACAGGAATGCTTAAAAACAAACAAACACACACACACACACACACACACACACACACACACACACACACACACACACCAGAGAGGGAGGGAGGGAGGGAACATTCTATCCCAGTCCATCCAGATATTTTTGTCACTGACAGCACTATAACAACTAATGTAATACAAAAAATTAGTTCAGATGGGATATACCACAACCTACATGTACAAATCACACTTGGTGTGTGTGTGTGTCCAGCAATCTGAATTCAAAATCTAGATAGCACTTATTTTGAGCCATATACTCGCTAAAATACTTTATTTTCCATTAAAATATTCTCTTACCAGAAAATTGTTTAGTGTAATATAACATTACCTATGTTAGGCTTTGCCACTTCAACAACTGCAAAATGAACAATAGGTTGAGCCATACGTGCCCATCCACCATAGAAAACACTTCCATCCTCTGCACGCCTGGAACAAGTAGATTAGTGCAAGAATTAAGACTATGGATATCTTCAAATGACACAGTCGCATTTTGTAGCTTTGACAACAGCTAAAGTAGTTTAAGAGGGCTCTCTTGCGTCAAACATGAAAAAAAATTAAAAGTATTGCATGTCGTTACTAATATACAATTTTTATCATAAATATGTGACATTTCTTCCTCTTTTTTTGAGTTGGTATTCTACAAAATGCAAAAGAAGAAATGGAGGAAGATGGAAAGTAGATTAGATTTCATGTTTTGTTAATATTGTCGTCATTGGGCCTCTCACTTTTGTAGATCAGAAATGGAGAAAGGAGGAGTTGCCACATTCATTAGGAACTGTCATAAATTTAAGAACATAGACGTTCATAAATTTTGCCTCGAACAGCATATGGAAGGATGTGCAACAGAAGCAGAATTTCACAAAAAATCCTTCATAATATTAATTGTATATTGAGCACCTGCAGGTAACTTTAATCTGTTCATAAACCACCTTGAAGCTGTACTGGCCCATTTAACAACCAAAAACAAAGAAATAGTGGTTGCTGGTGATTTCAATGACTCTCCCAATAACAACTTATTTGAGTTAGTAACACTATCATTCAACTTAATTACCGTTGTAAAGTTCCCCACTAGGGTAGCCTATTGCTCACAAACGGCCATTGTTAATATCTTTAAAGAAAAGTCCAATGAACAAAATTATATTACAAAACCAATAGTCAATGGCCTCTGAGACTGTGACATGCAGTTCCTTCTGTTAAATGTTAATACTGAACAGGATATAAAATCAGTTAAATCTGCGCTCAAGAGGGTAATCAATAAGCCAAAAATTGATTATTTTAGGACACTCCTCAGAGACATTCACTGGAGTGATGTTTACAGTGCTCATGGCATGAATGAAAAATATGACACTTTTGCTAATAACATGCTTACCTTATTTGAACACTGTTTTCCCTCAAAATTAACCAAGGTTTAAGCAAAGTCTACAAAGAAGCCATGGATTACTCAAGGAATAGGGGTATCTTGTAAAACAAAAACTGTATCTGTCAATCCAAAACAGTTCTGATGTTGATGCTATAGCACGTTACAAGAAATACTGCAAAATGTTAAAGACTGTTATATGTTACAGAACTTTTTAACAAACATTTTATAACTGTTACTGAAAAGATGGGGTTGTCAGGTTCGGTAGATGATGCTATGGAATACCTCAGATCAGAAATTTCAAGTAACTTTCATAATATGAATTTGACCCTCACTACCCCAACAGAAATAACGTCCATCATAAAATCTTTAAAATCAAAAACATCTAGTGGGTATGATGAAATATCAACAAAGTTAATTAAAGAATGTGATTCTGAGCTAAGTAACATATTAAGCTATCTGTGTAACCAGTCATTTATCAGTGGAATATTTCCTGAATGGCTGAAATATGCTGAAGTTAAACCACTGTTTAAGAAGGGAGATAAAGAAATAGCATCAAATTTCCATCCAATTTCACTGTTGGCAGAATTCTCAAAAATTTTCGAAAAAGTAATGTACAATCGGCTTTATAACCATCTTATCTAAAATAACATACTGTCAAAGTCACAGTTTGGATTTCTAAAAGGTTCTGATATTGAGAACGCTATCTACACTTACAGTGAAAATGTGCTTAAATCATTAGACAAAAAATTGCAGGCAACTGGTATATTTCGTTATCTGTCAAAGGCATTTAACTGTGTAAATCACAATATCCTTTTAAGTAAATTAGAGTATTATAGTGTAACAGGAAATGCTGCAAAATGGTTCAAATCTTATATCTCTGGCAGGAAACAAAGGGTGTTATTAGGAAAGAGACATGTATCAAGCTATCGGGCATCATCCAACTGGGAACTAATTACGTGTGGGGTCCCACAAGGTTTCAATTTGGGGCCCTTACTTTTTCTCATGTATATCAATGACCTTTCATCAGTAACATTACCAGATGCCAAGTTTGTTTTGTTTGCCGATGATACAAACATTGCAATAAATAGCAAATCAAGCGTAGTCTTAGAAAGATCAGCTAATAAAATATTTGTGGACATTAATCACTGGTTCCTAGCCAATTCTTTGTCAATAAACTATGAAAAAACACACTACATGCAGTTCAGAACTTGTAAGGAGTGTCCCACGAGTATATGTCTAACATACGATGACAAGAAGATAGAAGAAGTGGACAGTGTTAAATTCTTGGGATTACAGCTTGATAATAAATTCAACTGGGAGGAGCACACCACAGAACTGCTGAAGCGTCTTAACAAATCTCAGTTTGCAATGCGAATTTTGTCAGACATAGGGGATATAAAAATGAAAAAGCTGGCCTACTATTCTTACTTTCATTCCATAATGTCATATGGGGTTATTTTTTGGGGTAATTCATCAGGCCAAGCTAAAGTTTTCCGGGCACAAAAATGTGCAGTAAGAGTTCTATGTGGTGTGAACTCAAGACCATCCTGCAGAAGCCTGTTTAGGGAACTAGGGATACTAACTACTGCTTCCCAATATATTTATTTCTTAATGAAATTTGTCATTAAAAATATATCACTTTTTCAAACCAACAGCTCAATTCATGGAATCAATACTAGAAATAAGAATAATCTTCACAAGGATTTAAAGTCACTTAGTCTTGTACAAAAAGGTATGCATTATTCAGAAACACACATTTTCAATAACTTGCCAGCAGCCATAAAAAGCTTAACAACCAATGAAATTCAGTTTAAGAGAAGCCTAAAGGATTTATTGGTGGCCAACTCCTTCTACTCCATTGATGAATTTCTCAGTAAAACCAACTGATTTGTGTGTATATATATAAGTACAATATAACTTCTGCACAATTTCAGTGCAGTAATGTGTTCCTTGTAAATGTGTGTGTGTGTGTGTGTGTGTGTGTGTGTAAGTACAATCTAACTTCTGCACCATTTCAGTGCAGTAACGTGTTAATTGTAAATAAGAATTATAGTAGTTGTACTACATGTTTATTACCTTATAAATAAATAAAAAACTTTTTTATTTTAAATTCAGTGCCTTAGTATTTGTAAAATGACTTTCATATAGTGTTCATTAAAAAAATGATGATCATTCCACTTGGGACCTGTGGAATGGTACATTAGCTTATTTGTTTTAGTTGTAAATATTTGTCATGTATTGTTGTTTTTCTGACATGTTCCACATCCTGGAGGACCTCCTCACTATGGATCAATTGGAATGAAAGTAAATCTAATCTATAAAAAAACATCTAATCTGAATCAGCAGTCTGCACTGTTAGTTACCCCAAGTGGAATTTGTGCTTTGCTTGAACACTACTATTTTGAGCAGAAGGTGTCGCTAATTAAACTAAGTACAAAATCTATGCATTTTGCACATTTATTTACGCGTGTAACTTGACTTCCTGTTTGCCCTCTGTGTGAGGTCTTACATTTCGGAATCTTCTATGTCGAAATTCTATATTTTAATATTTTACTATTTGCGATGTTATCTTTCCATTATCTTTCATAAAATGTCTTGAGAGCTTGTGTGTATTTGACATGTTGTGTACTTTCAAACATTTGTGAGTGCTATATTAAACAATTCAATTCATACTATATTATAAGTAGTAAAATCCATTTTTGTATCATACAGATGTTGGAAGCTGTATCCTCTTTCATATAGCTGACAACCCCCCCCCCCCCCCCCAATTTCAGCGTGTATTTATATGATTATACATAAATTTCTGAGAAGCTTTGTAAGCTAACAAGTGTTTTATTTAGTAGTAAATAAAATGTTGTGGCTTCGTTGCTTATCCTGCGAATTAGGGCTGCAGTATCTTGTTCATCAAATCTATTTCCCTTATTGCAATGTAGCTATTTCTGTGATCAATGGAATAAATCCACAATATTCCACTAATTGTTCTAGGAGACTGTTTGAAAGTTTGCAATTGTTATGTAAACATAGTTCTAACGAAGTCGACTATATGGCAAAATACTGTTTGTGAACACTACAACTGTTCCATACAATTTTCTCCAACAGTAGTGAACATTGTCCATGTTCGATGTAAATTACTTCTTTCTGAGTTTGTTACATGAGTCTGTCATTCTTGTAACAAATACCACTTTCATGGGAATTATAGCTGCAGTTTTTAACAATAATTTGCAATCCTTGCAGTGAAAGTATCATTTCCTGGATACATCTGTGTGCTCATTCTGTTCACTATTGTGGACACTAGAGACCATTTCTGGTGTCTGGGAGCTCCTCTTCAGCCTGGATGTTTTGTTAGTTTGGTGCTAAGGGACTCAGTGATAAGATCATCAGTCACTTGGACCACAGATAGTTCATCCGAAGTTAGTGATGTCCATCAGTAATGTGGTCTGAAGACGAAAGTATGTAAGGGCAATAAAACTGAGGCCTAAAGGCAATACTGATTGCACAGTTGAGAAATTATGGGTGAAAACAGTTACAGAATGAAGAATGCCTTCAGAAGAGTAAAAGTGAGAAGCCTCAGAACATAAGTGATGCCAGTAGGTCCATCAGTAATAAAAAGATGAGAGAAATAGGTAAAGCAGCAGGTGAATGGCTCCAGCACTCTGCAGGTAATCAGAGTCATACTATCCACAGTCGTCCCACCCTAATCCATTATGGTCAAGGTGTTAAAGAGCACCCACTGTTCAACAGAGTGCAATTCCTAAAATGAAAATAGGGTGTGCAGAAAAAGAGGCAAACCAGTTTTAAAAGTAATTATAATGGAGTAAAAGAGGGATGAACAAAGCAGCTGGAAAAGCAGATAGGGTTGAGGGTTCCCTAGACCCATCACGGGATGTGGGGAGCCCCACCTCAACCAAACTGCTCCAGTCACAAAGGTAGTTTAAAAAACATATATCTGAAAATAAACACCACTTCACACAGAAAATGGAGAACCAGCTCCAACTTTCCCTGAATTGTGTGCCAATACTAGAGGCACAGAATTCGTTAGACAACACTTTGCATGGAGGGGACAGAAGGATATGAGTCACAGTCTGTAAGGCTCCACAACCACCATGTGGGGGCAGTTCATTGCATAAAATAAAACTATGGATTAGTCTGGTACGACCAATGCAGACTTCTATCAGGAGGAACAGGAGGAGGAATGTCAAGCAGCAGTAGTCTTTTTGATGGCACAGAGGTTATTAGAGGGAGCAGTAGCCAACCATATGTTGTTTCATTTCTGAGTGAGCACAGGCCTTATTTGCATCCACAAATCTGCACCTGGGATTGTCAAAGCAAATGTAAGGTGAGTAACCACTTCTACAGCTGAATGGCTGGTCAGTTCATTCCCTGTGATACCCACATGACCTGGGACAAAGAGAAAGACAAGTGAGCAAGCAGGATGGCGATGAATAGCAGATATCACAGGGTAACAATTTAAAAAGGCAGTTAAAAATTCTTAAGAAATAGTCTCCACTCCTTCTAAATCAACTACACAAGTGTAGACCAAATGTGGCTTAAAATCAGGGTGGCTACCCAAACTTGGAGAAAAAATTCCCTGAGAATTTCAGATGTGAGGAGGAAGACTGTGTCAAGAAGCCACTGTTAAATTAATGAAAATTAATAGTGAGCAGGGGGGTAGGCAGTATACCACAATAACAATTTTTCTTTCTTCTCAGCTGAGCTACATCACAGGCTGAAGAGATAGCTTAACCACAGTTTTTAAACAAAGATAATATAATATTCACTAAACTAATGCACTTTGAAATATTAAGTACTTTAACATTTTTAATTTATAGAACTCAATAAAATTCAGTTTCAATGCTAAGTTAAAAACACAGAATTCCATGAGATATTATAAAATTCCTGAAAGTTTCTGAGATTTTCCTGATTTTTCAGGTAAATGTAATTCTGCGAGTATTCCCGATTTTCTACAGCAATCACCACCCTGAAATTCAAAGAAATAGTATCAGTGGCAACTGAGAGATTTTTGCCAAATAAACCAATAAAGAGTGGTACTGATACCCTATGGTACATAAAATAGGTCAATACTGATCCACAAAAAAAAGAGGAAAAAAGAGCATGTCAAATTCAAAAGAATGCAGCATCTCCACGACTGGTGATGTTTTACTGAAGCTTGAAACTTAGCACAGATTTCAATGCAAGATACCTGTAACAGCTTCCACAATGAAATTCTGTCTTGAAATTTGGCAAAAAATCTGTAGAGAATCTGGTTTTATGTAAAGCACATCAGCAACAGATACAATCAGTACCTTCACCATGTGATACCAATGGTAATATTACCACTAACAGTGACACTAAAATTAAAGAGAAGCTACTAAACACAGCTTTCTCAAATTCATTCATCGAAGAAGACAATATAAATATTTAAATATTTCAGAATTCGAATCAAGAACAGCTGACAACATAAGTGACTCAGAAGTAGATGTCCTCAGTGTAGCAAATTTGCTGAAACTACTTAATTAAAGCAAGACTTTTGGTCCAGATTTTATAACATTTACACATCAATACTCAAGAAAGGAAATAGGAGTAATCCCATGAAATACAGATCCTTATCACTGATGCCCAGTGCTTGATTTGTAAACAGAGATGTTCTGGTACTGACCTTCCAGAGGATGTTTATGAAATTTAGGCTTCTTAAACTTTTTTTTTTTTTTTTTTTTTTTTGGGTCAGATGTACTGCTGCATACTGTCACAAATCAAGCACAGCTGACTTCTATTTGCAGTAGGATTTTTGAACATATAGTGTGTTCAAACATCATGAATTACATTGTAGAATATGGTCTGTTGACACATAGTCAGCACACATTTAGAAAATATTATTCTTGTGAAACATAATTAGCTCTTTATTTGCACGAAGTAATTAGTGTTACCAACAGGGGATCTCAAACTGATACCATATTTCTACATTTCTACAAGTTTCTGACACAGTTCCTCATGAGACACTTCTAATCAAATTCCGTGACTGAAGAAAACTGTCACATGTTGTGTGATCAGACTTGTGATTTTCTGTTGGGAAGGTCACAGTACATCTTAATCAACAGAAAGTCATCAAGTAAAACAGAAGTGATATCTGGTCATCCTCAAGGAAGTATTAAATGTTCTCTTCTGTTCCTAATCTATATAAATGATTCAGGAATCAATCTGAGTAGCCCTCTAAGATTGTTTGCAGATAATGCTGTCATTTACCATATAGTAGCCTTTAGAAGATCAAACCCAATTACAAAATGATTTATATAAGATGTCTCTATGGTGTGGAAAGTGGCAACTTACTCTAAACAATAAAAAGTGGGAGGTCATCCAAACAATTACTAAAAGGAATTCATTCAATTTCAGTTACAGGATAAATCACACATATCTACAGCTGCCAATTCAACTAAATACATAGTAATCACAATTACAAACAATTTAAGTTGGAACAAGACTGCATTTTATTGGCAGAACACTTAGAAAATGCAACAGGTCTACTAAAGAGACTGCTTACACTACACTTGTCCATCCTCTGGTATAAAATTTCTGGGCAGTATGGGATCCTTAACATATAGTATTGACCGAGGACATTGAAAATGTCCAAAGAAGGGCAGCTCGTTTTATATTACTGTAAAATATGAGAGAGACGGTCGTGGATATGATACACCAGTTATAGTGGTAATCATTAAAACAAAGACATTTTTTGTTACGGTGAGATCTTTTTGCCAAAATCTTGATCATCAACTTTCTCCTTTGAATGTTAAAATATTTTTTTGATGCCAATCTACACGTAAAGAAATGACCATCATACTAAAATAAGACATATCAGAGCTCATTCGAAAAGATTAAAGTGCTCAATTTTTTTAAATTTTTTTTTATTTATTTTTTCCACCTACTGTTTGAGAGTCCCGTGATAGAGAAACAGTCTGACGGTGTTCAACAAAATTTTGGGAAAACTGCTAGTTGTCTGTAACTTTCTGGTATGATATTTTGGCGCAGAGTCTTCTAGCTATCTTCAGATTAATTATGATGAGCAATTCACTAAGCTCCTCTATTTAACATCCCGCCAGCACACATGTAGTATCCTTGTTGGGGCGCAGCACACACGTTACTTGAGCACATGTGCATCAGCTCAAGTCTGTGTGCTGCTTTGCGCACCATTCATGGTGGAAGCTCACAATATCTTTGCATGGTAAAATCACAGGACGATGGTGATTTTGCAGAGCTCAAGGCTTTTCTATAATCGCGTCCCATACAGAATTTAACTGGAAACCACTGTCTCCATTCATATGGGATTCAGACAGTCCTATTTCCAGTGATTCATTGATGCTCGAGTTCCAAAAGTTTGACGTATGGCCCACAATTTTTGTTTCATTATATTTCATTGACTTATAAGTGGAAATACAGTATTCAGTGATAGCAGGCTTATTTTCTCGGAGACAGGAGATTAGTGTTTAACGTCCCGTCAACAACGAGGTCATTAGAGACAGAGCACAAGCTCAGATTAGGGAAGGACACAGAAGGAAATCAGCTGTGCCCTTTCAAAGGAACCATCCCAGCATTTGCTTGAAGCAATTTAGCGAAATTATGGAAAACCTAAATCAGGATGGCCAGACATGGGTTTGAACAATCGTCCTCCCGAATGCGAGTCCAGTGTGCTAACCTCTGCGCCACCTCGCTCGGTTTGCTTGGAGAAAGTGAGTATTCTGGTGATGTTCTATAATGTGATACTGCACAGTGCACATCATTTCCCATAAGTAATATTTACTGCATTCACACGGACTCCTGTAAACACCTGCTTTGCACTACTCTATGTTATATTTAACATAAAAAGCACTGATATTTTGGAAGGAGTCGAAAGACTGCTTTAACTTTATGTGTCCTTAATATTCTACCTATTTTAGCTAAAATATTCCCAATATATTGTAGACATAACACTGAATGCCCAGTTGTGCAATCACTCTTACATCACACCAAGATGTCTAAAAATTGCAAGCAACCATCTTTCTCCACCTCAATAGTAAATTTTATTTTTTCATATCTGGTGTTCAGATGTTAAAGGAACTCTCGGTGACTGTCCAAGTCATGAGGCCAAGCTACAAAAGTGTCATCAACATATTGCCAAAATACTGCTGGTTTTAAAATAGATGAGACGAGTGCTCACTCTTCAAATTCTCCCATAAAAAGACTGATCACCCAGGAGACGTAATGGAGATGGCACAACTGGGCATTCAGTGTTTCGAAAGGGCACTCATATTGACCTTTATTTACAATCTACTAGTTGGTTGGTTGGTTGTTTTTGGGGAAGGAGACCAGACAGCGTGGTCATCGGTCTCATCGGATTAGGGAAGGATGGGGAAGGAAGTCGGCCATGCCCTTTCAGAGGAACCATCCCGGCATTTGCCTGGAGTGATTTAGGGAAATCACGGAAAACCTAAATCAGGATGACCGGACGTGGGATTGAACCGTCGTCCTCCCGAATAATCTACTAGTTGTCACCATCCTGCACAAATGATGGATGTTCTCAAGACTTTGATCCACTGGGTCCATACCATCTCAGATACCAATGGCCTGCAAACAGAACTGGAACACCTGCAAACTGTGTTCATGAACAATGGATATTTGTTTCAACATGTACAGAGAGTGCAACGAACATACAAATGACTGAACAAGGAAGAGGATGAGGCTTTCAAAAAGACTCCTTGTCTACCATATACTGGAAATGATTCAGCTATAATAAGCAGCATATTAAGA